>NC_091935.1:39031802-39266802 GCF_041260155.1 Ptychodera flava
CAAACTTTGTAAAATTTCTGATTAGTTTCACTTCGGAGTATATCAACTCCCCGATGTGGCCAATAGTTTCTGTTCTTACAATAAGCGTCTGTGTGTGATCTTTAGGCGGCAAGCCAGTTTCAATTCAGTGAGTGGTAAACATCGAGAAGGTAACCTTGGAAAGTTTCTGGTCGATTGGGGAACTTGTAATTTACAGACAGGTACGTCTACTGTTTGGCTCATCGTCTAGTTCCAAAGGGGTGAGTGCCTCTAGCTCTCCACGTTGAACAAAAACAACTGACAAATGGCACACAGCGACTTGACCAGAATGGAGAGGGACTGAAAGCTGTAATTAGACTTTGAAGGAGGGAAGGTGGTAAGCTATCTTTAGACAGTCATACGTAGCCCAATAGCTCAATCTTTTTAAAATGTATTGAATCTACTTAAAATATGTATTAGAAATTGTCATCTATATTGACAAATCTAATAAGTGTTAAAAGGACTGACTTGATGGTAGACTGAATGATTAAGTCATGTATGGATGTTTTTGTTGAAGTTTTCGAAGACCAGACTGAGTCTTTCAGTCTAAATGGTTGGCTACACATCTGCACAATACTGTCTGAAATATGTAAACTAAAACCAACTGCTTAATTCCTTTCCTTCGCGAAGAAGACAAAATCGCCACTGATAATTTTTACATTAACGAGAAATTAGAGTTTCCTTCTAAATTAAGCAAGAACTGATATTATGCTGGTACGACGTATGCAAAACGTCAACGCTCTGAACTCTAAACTGCTGTTTTCGGTGTGATCTATCTATGCAGCTTGGCATCACGTGAAAAAATATATTGATTCAGTTTAATAAAATATTTCAGATCTGGTGAAGAAAAAGTTAAGACATTCTCTTATACATTTCATGCACAACTTAAGATGTAGTATTATAGAAAAATGGAAAAATTAAACATTGCTCTCTTCTTTGTTCACTTATCTAAGTATTATTAAGTTAGTCGGTCATTTAGTCAGTCAGTCAGTCAGTCAGTCAGTCAGTCAGTTAGTTAGCTAGCTGATTGAGTAGGTAATTTGATAGTTGGTCGTCTGCTTCTTTTTTCTTCTTTCGGGGTCTATGTTTTGTCCTTCTAATGAATTTGTCCATACATCTGTAACTTTAGAGTATATTCGGATTTTCTTATAATGTTTTCTTCTTTCGAGAAAATAGTTTTGCATTATCAAAGATACTGTAATGAAACGGTAGAATTTGAAGCAAGTCTTAAGTTCTGAGTTTACCGTGTTCAAGATACTGGTGGTACAGATATGATAGCAAGAGATTTCAATGGTGTGTGCAATCACAGATAAACCTGAAAAGTAGACTTCCGTTGTGGTTGCTGAAGAAAATTGTAAGTTTTATTCTAAATGATAGGCTTACAGATTCTTTGTAGTAAACGACACCAGTCCTGAAAGAGAGTTATTTTGCGCTAGGAGAAAATGTTGGCGAAAACGCTAAGAAAAGGTCAACCATAGAGGTGAAATGACTGAGATGAAAAGCACAAATTGTTGTAAAGTAAAAATATCCATTTTGTGGTTTGAAAACTAATGACAGCGTAACATTTCCATTGTGTAGAGCAACCATTCAAAGTGTCTGCAGGGCGCCAGGCTGTGAATTGACGTGTGCCAAGGTTGACTTATAAATCGTCTTTCAGTCTCTCAGTCTCAACCTCAGTGAAAAGAGGTTACATAGCCATAGTGTTTATCTAGTTTAAGAAAAAAGATTTCAACAGTTACATATGAAATAAAAGCCATAAAGATTTACTTGAGTGACTGTTCTTCCTTAACCATGAAAATTTCAGTGAAATTCTGTGAAATTAATTGTTTCACATAGTTGACTTTTTTGATATTTTAGGATGTTGCGACAAAGACTATCTAACGACAATGCTACCTCAGGTTGAATACTGTCAGCAATGAAAAGTCTTATCATGAATCTCGAAGGCCAAAGTAATTAAAAGTAGATATCTTGTAATCTTCAACACTAATGAGTGACAATCCTATATGACAGTATGACATTGAGGCATGGCCGTGTTGTAAAAGAAAAGATGTGTCCATCAAGGTTCATTATATGGTAACTCGTACCTTTATCTTTACTGCATTTGACATACCTACAGCGACGGTCATTTGGACGTTGAGTATCCGGGAACGTTTATAATTCCCATCATAAAAAGACCTCTGAATCGATCTTCCTTGCGAGTAATGAAACATTTGATCAGGGATATGTCACTTATAATCAAGACCTGAGATGAACATAAATATCGAATCCTTGATACCAAAAACACCTGAAATTTTAAGAGTTTAAACGGATGTTTTGCAATAGTACATGGATAAATAACTGGTTTGACTGAGCACGCTTACTGCTGAGTCAAAAATTCAATAACTGGCACATCACAGGGTTTATGCCATTCTTTGTTGCCTGGTCCATTTTTCTTGCCGATGATTGTCAAGGACAATTGATGTCTTAAAGACTAAGTAGCCTTTAAAGGCACACGAGCTACATCTTTTGGCATTATTTTCATGATTTTATATTTAGATTAAAATTAGTCAATAGAAATGTTCTTACTCAAAGATGTTTACTCATGTATAATTAACCACCGAGTGGGACTGCATGGGGGAGTTTCAGTACGACAAATAATAAACGGGTGCCGCACCCAAATATGGCCGCCTCCATACACCTACATGATAAACAGCCTAAATGGTGCATGTACACATTTAAATCTTTTTAAATACAACATGGCGCAACCCACTGAAAGAACGGGAAAGGGATCAATCCACTTTGACAAAAAATTCTCCGCTTTTTACATAACATGGCAAGATTTTGAAAATGGCGGGATAATGAACAAAAATGTATTCAATTTCTTGCCTATTCTGCAACGAAAAAACGTTGTTGAGACATAGTTAATGACTATATAGTTCATCTTGTTGAGTGGACAAATTTCTCAGAGTTGCAGCTCATGGGCCTTTAACAGCATTTCAATAAAGAAACGAACACAGAGTCGGGCAGTGTTAACTTCAAGAGTCTGCCATCATTTTAGCTTATAAGATATTGTTTCACAGTAATTAATAATATATCTTGAAACAATCAAGTGTGCTTTGAAAAACTGCAAACTGAAATATTCCATATTAAAGGGACAGAAATGTGCCCTTGTCAAATTTGCAATCAGTCATATCTTCCTTCTGACGTGTAAGGCACTACTTAATACACAACATGTTACTTTGCGTGCATACAATTGGAACAATGACGCAAATATCACTTTTGAATGTGAACGAACCAATAACTGCATTCCGACGTAACCCATTAACATTAAGTAATGAGTGAAAGAATACGAGGAAATTTTGCTAAAATGAAGCATCTTTTTGCCAAATAAGATAGTCAGGTATTTTTCAAGTTTAGGTCAAGAGACAATTTGAGCATGCGCAGATGATGGTTTGAGGTAAAGGTACTTTGCTGCAGTGAATAGTTTTCATGTAAAACTTTCCCAAGATTCCCCTTTTCTGCCAGAGACCTTTGACCAAAGCTATTCTTCCTTATGAAAAACAAACTTTCCGCTTAATATCTTTGTATTCCCAAAGCATCAGACGTGAAAGATGTTTTTATGTTTTCTGTTTGACAAATTCTCGACCTCGGCTGAACACAATGGGATTAATTGGATTGCTTCAACAAAAGCAAGTTTGGGTGTGTAACCAGCCTTCTTCAATTCAACTGAGAAACTATTGTATGCATTATCTTCGCTAAGCTATCCATTTCTCCGCCCCTAAGTAGGACTTGTTTTTCACACCTGCGCTTCAAATGTGAGTGAAATGTCTCGATATTCAACGCAAAGCACGAAACCTCTGGTTTCCAAGTGTCACGTCATTTGAGTTTCTTTGAGATGCCATGATAATTATTGAATCAAAGCTTACGTTGATAAAAATTCAATCGGTTAGAATATTTTTTTCACTGCACAGTCATTCTGACTTTAATGTGTTTCCATTTCACAAGATTGTGTAAAGTATTTTCAAGCATTTTCATTTCGAGTTGCTTTGGAAAATTCTTGTGTCTTTTTTCTTAAGTTATGACAACTTACATGTAGTTACAACCTCAGACCTCTTAAAACTTGTTTAGAAAATTTCTCTACTGATAACATGGTATTGTCTCCTGAATCAGCAACTCCACTATCGGCTACCATTGGTTAGAATAACCATCATCGAATAAACTACAGATAGAAAGAAAAGATTAAAACTTATCTGGAAACAACTTTGCCTTGATTGACTGAAACAAGGTCATCAGATGTGTTTGGGTTATTATGGTAAGCTTGGCATGAGGTCGATTCGTCTATTCCCTCAAGGATATTTTTTGCGATTTAGAATTGTAACCGAATGGCTGGAAAATAGAGAAACAAGGTGGGTGCTTTTATGTTATAACTAGTCTACCCCCCTTTGCTTATCTTCTCTCCATACAATAAAGACTCGCCCGTCATAGGAATAGGGATGTCTAACTGTCTAAGACGAACCCATTCTCTTTGGGGTGTGGTTCATCTCAGCCGTGGAAAAGAGATAATTTTTCAAAGCGATGCCGTTCTTATTTACATAAAGATTGTTGTGAAAAACCGAAAAATGGCTGACTTTTTCTGGTGATTGTGTTTAATGCTTGAATGATTTTCAGTTCCTGTTTCTTAAAACAACAGTAAATGAATGGATTAAATGAAAACAACAGAGAACAGGACCTACCTGTCTGTGAAAGGTTCAGCCCAGAGTGACTTACAAATAGCTCTGTATTATTCGAGGCTTTTAGGTATACAAACATACAATATAATGTGTTAGTTGTTGAGTGGATCTCATTGCTTCCGCTCACCGTTCACTGAGTTGTCATAACATTTGGAGAGATGGACACCGGTCTCCCTCCCTTCCCTCCGATGTCCCACGCGCAACCACCCTACATATTCATCCCACCTCCCCCTCCACAGCCGTCTCCACAGTCAGGAAACAGGACACAGCAACGGACGCCGAAATGCGCCCGTTGTCGGAACCACGGGGTGCTGTCCTGGCTGAAGGGTCACAAACGGTACTGCCGATTTAAGGACTGTATGTGTGAGAAGTGCATCCTGATAGCCGAGCGTCAACGAGTGATGGCCGCTCAAGTGGCTCTACGCAGGCAGCAAGCGCATGAACAGAGCGTACTTTACCAATATCAAATGGCTAGAAGTCTAACATCTGGCGATGACGGTGAGAAAACAGCGAGCGACGATGCATCTAACAGCGATGCAAGTCAGGGTGACAGCTTTGAAGAAACTACCAGCATCGAAAAGTCAACAAAGGAAGAGAATAAAAATCCAGTCAATGGTCAAATCGATATTAAAGAGGAAAATGATGGTGAGTATAAAATCGCAATGCCAAAGAAAATGCAATTCGATGTCTGCATTTGAACATGCGCTTTTGAAAAGAAACATGGGTATAAGTACAAGACAATATGCTGTCAATTTGATGCCAGAGATCACAATTGATGTAAGACCGGAAGCTCAGACAGCTACGCATAGAGTAGAAATTGACAGCTCCCAGCAATGAAGATATACAGTGTATCAGACTCAATGGGCTGTTTAAAGTACGGCCCGGGGTCTATTAACCATTACTACATTTACATTACGCGTTAAACTCTCCTTTATTCCTATGAAACATGATCGATTTCACAGTGCTAACATTTGCAAGCCCATTCAATGCCATTTCCCTGAGGACACCGACGACGCGCTTGACCACATGTCAGTCAGACACGGACACTGCGCCTACAGTCTTCCCTTCAATGAATCGAGAAACGAATTAATAGCCACACAACCTAATGAAGCATTGATAGTGGTGTTTCTCAAACACAACATCTATTCGCATACTTCACAATTGCCTTTAGAGCAACGTCCATATCAAGTGCATCGCTGGGTTCGTATTGGGGAGTTGTCGTGGGCATGGCATGGTAGACATGGCTTGTTACTAAACTTAACAAATGCAGAACGGGCGAAAATCGCGTGGAATCCACACGGAAAGTAAAATCAAACAAGCCACCATTCACTTGCCCACTTACAAACATTTCAAAGCTAAGTGTTACGGCAATGGGACCACGCCGCGGAAGTGTAAGTTTCAACCGCCAAGAGAAAGGATAGACTGCTAGAATATGCACAGGTTACCACACCATAGAAATACACATTGAGGCCGAACAAACACTGCCATGGTGTTTATTCAAGGGTACACTATAACTAATAGTTTCAGTTTTGACAAACAGTGTCCTTTTGATAAATGCCATTAAGATAATATTTCTGCTGACTAAAGAATGTGGGTAAAAGTTGTGAAACACACTGTAAAATTTCTGCAACAATGCTTCGATAGTGACTCAGTCACCTTTAGAGACAACATTCTCACCTTCCGACTGTGTATGCGATATTAGGTGACTATTCGTTTGTTCCGCCAAAGTATCTGAGTAGTTAATGTAACTTTTCTTTGAGGTCCGTCTCTAGGATAGTTACAAATAAGAGTTTACAGTGACTTAGGATAAATTATGGCATTCCAAAACTCCGAGACATTCTCTTTGTGATGTTTCAATCTGAGAAAACTTCTGATGAAAAGAGACATAGAATTAAAACCCTCGAAAAAAATTATTGTAGAAATGTCTTGATGTGCGCTTCTGCAAACTGTACATGTTCTAGTTTACGCTTTCTGACTGATCCTTTCTTAATCCAGTGCTTCAAATTTGTTTGCTTTTGATTACATAATTGCAATGAATGACAAGAAGAAAGATAGATACAAATTTTAATTCATGATTCACTCAGAGTGTCCAATGCTATCCCTACACCTCTAAAATTCTGAGTTACTTTGCGTTCTATAAAAACAGGGTGTGTACTTACGAATTACATGTAAAGCGATTACTGTTAAAACAAATCGTACCTGTAGAGGAAGATATAGAGTTAAAAGTAATAGAAAAAGATTTGTATAGAATACATTGACCAAACTACGGAAACGACAAAATAAAGACAAAATAGAGTATCGTGACTGAATCAAGAAGACAGCCAGCAATTCCAGTATTGCACATGCATTTCACCCGTCCCGTTTACATTTTAACAACATCTTCTGTGTCGAGATAACATCAAAATTCGCCATGAAAATTTATCAACATTTTCAAAATAAATACGACACATGACGTGCGGTTTTATGACAAATGTAGTATTATTTTCAAGAAAGATTATTCTCACTGTTATACTGTCGAGAAAGAAATAACACTAAACCGCTGTGAATTATAAAAACTGATGGAAAAGTTTTGTATACTTTGTAATAATCGAGTCGCCGATAATCAATTAATGAACACAGCACCTAAGTTAAACGGTCAAACTCCGTCACCAGTAGGTGTAACTGTACGTGACGCTTGATATCGATTGAGTCAAAACTTTTCGCTTTTAGAGCCCAGCATCATGAAAGAGCCCAGCATCATGAACAGAGAAAGCTTACTAAAAGGCAGTCGTTGTTATTTGGACTGCCACTAATGTCGATGAAAGACAATATGGCGATACAAAATATCGTGAAAATCGCTTATTCGATGATTGTTAGCTTAAGTTTTCAATTAAAGTGAAGGAACGTGAGCTCTCTCTCTCTCTCTCTCTCTCTCTCTCTCTCTCTCTCTCTCTCTCTCTCTCTCTCTCTCTCTCTCTCTCCTTGAACCGTCACGGAAAAGAAAGAAAAATCTTTCCCGTTTGGAATAAATTACAAGCTGTTGAGGTAGTGTTTGTATTCAGACAACTCTTTCTTTGGTATCGCAAGCTTAGAGCACGCATAGATTGATTTAACTCGTTGGCTGTATATTACAGTTCTTGCTCGAATTCTGCGCAAGCTGGTGGCAACTTTGATGCACGCTCAGTCGTACACAGTCGTAAGATTGTAACCTAAGTTGATAACATCAGTGACCATAGCTTGTAAACTTACTGAGAAATTTGGCAAGTTTGGCCGTTTGACCATTAGGCCTACTATCAAGGTCTGCCGTATGAAATTTACAAATTCTCCAAGAATCTTTGAGTAAACTAGTCCGTGCAGATGTAACGAATGGAAATGACAATAAAGAGATACCGAGAATTTGTCGTCGTTAAAACATGTTTCAAAAGTGTTGTAAACGCTTCTTTTCAACGTTAAGGCATAAAACTAATACGGACAGCTTTTATACCCTTGGTCAAAAGGTATGGTCTCCAATACCAAGGCTATAAACATTGTTTGGAATATAGGTACAGTAGGTCGTATTTGGCGAGACATAATAAAACTGGTGTAGGCAGTTTACAATTCATGTAACGGCAGTCTCTACGAATTCCCAATGTCCGTTCGGTCAGTACCGAGTGCCGTTAGTAGGTTACAACTCGTATTCAATCATGGACCAGTGGCATTTTAGCGCCAGGTTAGAATGTGTTTTGTCCACTATTTTTATAAGTTGTATTTAGCTATAGAAATCAGGATCGCAACCTTTCCATCATATCAAATCGTTAGCCATTGTCAGGAAAGACAGAGCCGCCGATTGAAAGGCCTTGCTTGGTCTTCGCATTTGTTAGGAACATTAAGAAGCGTTGGTTGACTGAAAACAACCGCCTGTTTAATGATAGAGACAACTTCAACGTACTTTTTAGTAACGAAAGGAGGTCTGAAAGGCAGATGGGCGTAGAATTGGTAGCCTCTTTAAATGTATTGTCTGGTATGTGAAAGGTGGGGGATTTTTACACGGACTTTGCGTCTTCTAAACTCTATTGATTTGTGCTAATTAAGTAATTGAATAGCAAGTTGGTAGAACTTTTTAGCCATTTTGCTATTTGCACTCCGGAAACTTGTTTCCAGAAGAGTGCTGATGACGGCTGTGTTTTGCCAGGGGCTGACGCCTAGTCTACCACTTATTCAATGGTAGGACATCTTCAAATGTTCATCAATGAGTACGAAATGTCGAGATGTCAGACAGGACGAATGGTGTGAACAATATCCTTTATTGCATTGCTACTTCAAGTTCACTTTAACTTTAAACGAAGGTTTGTCTTCGTCCCAAAGAGTGTGAAAATCGTACTGTAAGATTTTTAAATATCTGTAATAGCACTCTGTATAGGTTCCAAGATGGCTTGAAAACTTAAATTGAATAGACTGACAAGTTGATCTCTTTCTTCAGAATCTGTTGTCCTCATTGACAACTTCTCTTTTCCGCCCTCAGCAATAGTAGGGATCCCTCTGTCTCTTTATCTGTCTGACTGACTATCCATTTCAGTCACTGACTCTTTCCTTCCTGTTACATCGCTTCTCTTCTGCCCGCCTCTGTAATTCAATGCTATTCTCTCTCTCTCTCTCTCTCTCTCTCTCTCTCTCTCTCTCTCCTCTCTCTCTCTCTCTCTCTCTCTCTCTCTCTCTCTCTCTCTCTCTCCCACGCGCGCGCAAGGTTATTTTCCGAATCTCTGTCACTGTGTATTGTACCCCAGATAAAAGTTACACGCCTTGTGTTGTAAAGTAACCCGTATTCTGCATACAACTGTAGGATAAATTTGAACTTTTGTGATCTACGTTATGGAAAATCATGCCTTTGATTTACTGTGATTCAAATTTGGAAACGTTACGCACAAAAGACATTTATATTAAATTTGAAGTGTTAGAAATATAAAGTACAGTGGTCGCTTTGAAACGTAATATCCAAAGTATGGAATAATGGAATAACTAATTGTAAAGTGCTGTTACACAAATTTCGTAAAAATACAAGCCACGCTTATAGTCACCCTATGAAATGGGATTCAACAAATATACAAGGCGCTGAAGAGAAATCACCATGTACGGAAATTATTAAAGATTTAGTCATAAGCTTCATTGATTATCATTTATCATTGTATTTTTCGTATAGTTATTTGATATAATAATGATAAAACATGTAAGACATAACCTGGCGGTCAATTATGCTTTTCAACTTTTCATCGGCAGTGTTTTTTCTGTCAACCGAGCTGTCATTGAAACTATTGAATCGTTGGTTCAAGTTTTGCCATCGCTTTAGCCTTTCAATAGCATCGCAGAAAACACGGGACAAACAACAGCGTGCTCTCCACAGCTAACACAGTAACATAGCATGGGAAAGGACATAAGTATGATCTCAAAAGTCCACACTTTATACGCTCTCTCCAACATGAATGTAAAACAAAGTTGAGATAAATTCCAAAGCATAGAACTCAAGTCCCTCTACTTTTGGACAAATGTCTTTGTAGAAGCCGCTAGCAATGAAATACCTGAATCATTTAGCGCCGACATCTTGCAAACTCACGTATCTTGGAGAGTCTTGTAATCAAGTCCTTAAAAGCAGCACTTGAGACGCGTTTGAGGAGTCTCACATCAAAAACTACTTGTTTCTCTTAAGATATCAAGTAACTATTTCATACTGCGGATTTGTCTTCTCCCCTGCAATCGTCTATTAAAAGCTTTAAGCAGGTAGAGTGGGAGTTCCAAGATAACTTGGTCGGGTTGTAGTTATCAAGTGACCCGCCGCGTCTCGTTCAACAGACTTTGTCCCGTTAGTCAGCTACTTAAGATCAGGCTATGTTCGTTTCGTGAACTATGAAATGTACGGAAAACAACACAGGGAACTGGTGTTTTCGTCGTTTATCGGTCCGACGTGACCATAATTTCATGATGTGGCTCTCTGCTTTGAATAAAAGAGACAGAAATTGAAATAGAGACAGGCAGGGACGTAACTGCCCTTGTAGCGATTGTCAAACAAAATACATTTGACACCGGACGTATTCAATTTTTGACGGACTTTGCCAACTAAATTCATCAGTAACTGATATGTAGGGTATGAAATCTATACGAAAATTTTAACCCATTGCTTTAATATCCCGTTCGTAGCCTTTCGACCAAGTCCCCGGGCATGCAGTTCTAAGGCTGTCTGTTCAAATATTGTGAATGGCTTTATCCTGAAACAACTTGAATGTTTTCGGTTATGTTTGCTGACTGACACCAGAGCGCTCTTAATATTAGGAACGCTTCTACAAACGAAACATAAAGGTTGTAAAATAGAAAGAGTTGCTTTATATTCTCTGGAAACTTGGAGAAAGTTTTCCACAAAGTCACTGTTAATTTGTAACTCGATCACAGCGAGTTTGGCGTCTTAGCATTGCCTAGGGCGAACACACTTAATACGATACTCAACACCAGACTTGAGCCGGAATATGTTTCATTTAAAGCTGTGATCAGGTCTTCCATGAAAAGTAAACCACAAGACTTTAAGAGGGTGGAACAGGGCCGTACAATCACTAAAAACAACTTGACAGTTTAAGAACCAAAAGAAAATCTAATTCCAGGGTGACTTTTAAAGCGATTATGAAATGAAAAAAGTACTTTGAAATACTTGAGTGTATCGGGGCTTAAGATGAAAAGCCAACATGACATACTACCTGGGTCCAAGTCGCAACATTTCGCTGGGGTGCTCTGAGTACAGTCATGAAAGTTGTCTTAGTTTAACATCTAGCGCAGAGATTATGAAATTCTGATATTGTCGAGGTACGGCAGTAATGTATTGTATAAGTGCCGTGTATTAAAGCCTATCAGGTGTTCTTTCCCAGGGTGAGAATAGCCAACTAATTGATTTGTATTTCACGTAAGACGATCAGGGCGTACAGGTGTATGCTTGTGCAAAGTATTGTTTTAACGAATGATATCAATGTACATATATCAGGCTTGGAGGTAGCTTACTTTAATAACGCCGATCGGAAACCAAGTTTGAAACGAGAGCTTCTCAATTTCAGAAATGGTTTTGTTCTGACTGATTTGGCGAGCAAAGATGTCGAATTCCTTCATGTTTTTACCTTTTTAGGTTTACAGTTTCCGTGCCCTGATATGCAAGCTCCCTATATTTGAGAAACTGTCTTGCATTGGAGTTGTACTTTCATACGACTTACAGATGGGCACAGGAATATGTAAATTATTCTTGTCGCAGACACTCCTTCCAAATAATGAAGCAAAAGGATTCTTACACAAGTGTACGTCACATTTCAACTCTTTCATGACAATAGATTGGTCCGGCGTGTTCATCTGAGCAATTCTGTAGTAGAGAAATATTAAGCTATTTGCAGATTATTTTAAGTCATCCAGTGTAAGGTAAATCAATGGAAAGCTGTCATTGGACGCTGATGACTTAGGTTTCTGTCAATGGATCGCACCAATCGATTATAAAATGGACGCCGCTGATCATTACCGGCGCACTTACTATTCATATGACTTGATACGTTAAAACTTCGGAATCTTATTTTTGAGTGAAAGAAAAGCAACAAATTTATTTCCGTATGTCCTCAACTATCATGAGATACTTTTAAATGAATTGTTTTAATGTAGCTTAGAAAAATGATATTCAAAAATGTTTATACGATCCTCAAAATACACTGTATACTATTTTACTCTTTTCGATAAGTTATTAAAGATATGATTGTAAATTTAAATTACGATTGAAATTTTGTGAAAAAAAGTTTTTTTAAGAAAATGGCAGGCTGAGCTGAATAGGAGAGATTTTTATGTTCGAAAAGTGAGTGTAAAAGTAAATGCCAGTGATATGGAGGATTGACAGAATGCTATCAAACTTTGCTGTATAAACTTGTTAGAAAGTCGGTTATCTAAAAGACTTTTGGGAAAACACACATTGTCGTCAACATGGATCTTCAACAATCTTTCACCAAAGGTAATCCAAAATAGCTTTCATTAATGTACAGAATGATACATGGCGGGATAGCACCTTTCCACGTGTCACAAATCTTTATGTTGGACAGGTAATCCTATTTTTCTAACTAAACGTACTCTTGTCGGCAACACACAAAACTTTTAAAAGTTGCAATTGCCTCATTTATCATTCGCTGGCATTGTGCGGTACAACTCAACCCAAGTCATACGCTGTCTGTTTTACGACTATGAAAACTTTCAACGTACCACCTCCCTGCAAGCATTTGAATACCACGTTGAACATTTATCAGTTTACGGGCGATAAAGGTAAAAACCACTTCGATGGATTACAGTTACTGTAACATTCAGTAAAGAAGACAAAACATCGTAAAATAAACTAATTCAAACAACCCGGCCAAACCTTTCACTCTGCATGTTGTTGATATGAGGCATAGTCAGGCATGTTCCTGGTCTTTGTATAAATCTTTTGAAATCAGTCGATAAGTTACTTTTTATGAGCCGCGCAGCTGCATCGACAAAATGCATCGATGCACAGATATCTCTATAAAAGAAGGCAATTTCATGTCGAGGTCGTCGTCAACACTAGATTTTGTGAACCTGCAGAAATATGAAGCCGCTGAAACAAAGAATTAGTTCTAGTCAGACACTTATCATATACCTGCGACTCTCCATACCCTACTTGCGAGGGTGTCTGGAAACGTATTTAAAGTCAGCAAACAAAGTGTGGCATGGAGTACATACTAGTCTAAAATTAGTGACAAACTGAATAAAGTGTATTTCCATTTTACAGATTTATCCATATGATCACTTTACTTTTCTCATTATATTCATGACACTGTGTGTCGTCTCTTCTAGAATCCCCTTATGGAAAGTAATTCAGCTCTCTGGTAAGCGCAGCCTCTTTGACCATCACGTGACTGAAAAAACACTTGACCCTTTATCAGCCATGGCCTTGAATATTGTCCCTCAAGTTCACTGACTACGTCACACAACTAGTCTGTGTGACCCAAAGACATAGGCAGCAACAGTGTAACCATGAATTTTCCATCAATATTCTGCTTTTTACAAAAACATCTCAGGTCCAGTCAAAGACTTTTAAAATGTGAAGATTGGTGACTATGTATATTTGACTAGGTGTATACTTTCATTTCGCTGCGGTATGCCACTCAATACCTGTGTTATGGCGTAAAATACAGATGTAGATGGTAGTCACAAATTGC
The DNA here is from genome assembly GCF_041260155.1 of Ptychodera flava. Classification (NCBI taxonomy): domain Eukaryota; kingdom Metazoa; phylum Hemichordata; class Enteropneusta; family Ptychoderidae; genus Ptychodera; species Ptychodera flava. The sequence goes on from NC_091935.1 coordinate 39,045,721, forward strand.
ACGAGTAACAATGAAAGCAATGACGATATGGAAACTTGCAAAATCGGACAAGCATTAAGAGCGGGGAGATGTGGGACATAATTCATGATGGCCCAACTAAACTGTCAGAACTTGGAGGGATTGTACAGCCTAGAATGACAGTTACATTGATGGGTAACACGCGTCCACACAGGTTAACATCGTCTTGTTTGCAGTGTGAAGTTCTCTAGCCTATAGACAGGAGACTGTAATTTACAGTATGAGACATTGTTGAGTAGACACCAAGGCAAATCATGAGAAAATAGAATAAATACTGTTTACGTTCTTTTCAACATCATTATTTATTCATGTTGAATGTTTCTATTGCAAGCTAGTAGATCACAGCCCTTCAGTCGATCAATCAAGTGTGTGAATAACCGCAACACGTGAAACTGTCGAATCTTGTGGATTTCAGTCGTTTGAATGAACACGGGTGTTGACAAATAAATCATCGGTTGGTCGACAGTCACGAAGCCTGCCAGATTTTTAAAGTTTCCCTGAGAGTGAAAAGAATGACACTGAGAGCCGGGATCTCAATATCACCTCTATGGAATGTACTTAGCCGTGTCAAGTACATCTGCAACCTTCGACTCGTCTAACTTTTAGAATAACTGTCCGACAGTATAATTTTCACATTCAATTCCTGTGTATTGCGGAGGTCAAAGGTTATTGATTTCGCCCGATAATGCGGACAGTTCCAGCCCATCCCGGTGGCCAATTATGCCAAAGAACAAAAGCGGTATAGTCCGACGGATTGTGCTACTTTCAAAGACAGGGGAAAGTCTGTGAAAGGAGTTTGAAAGAAAAATGACAACAATTGGGCTGGTAACAGCAATTTGCTTCACTGCAATGATGTGTTTTCTTTGTGTGTAGAGCCATCAAGGATGGTGGGTAAATCACACCAATTTGTACCTTGCACACACAATTTATCCTATTTAACTCCTCTCTTGAATCAACAGAAGCAACCTTAGTGCTTTGCAAAGAAGTAACAAAGACAGAGTGCAACTCGCTTCACAGACTACATTTTACTATTCTTCAAGCTTTGGCGGGGAAAGGACTTCTTCATTCAGCCTAGCATTATTCTAAATATCGTTCTCGCCCTTTTCAATAATTTGTTTTTGTGTCGTGTCCAATAGTCTCTTATCATTTGTTTGTATTGCTAGGCTACTTCCCCATGGCATAAACAATTTTGCGCCTATTATAAGGAAAGTTCAGTGCCATAAAAATATACAAAGTTTTGTAAAAAACCTTGATCACGATTCTCTTACTATTGGTGATACGTAACTTGATGGTATGACGTCATGATTATCAAATGCGTTTTGTCTGCCTTGGTAAATCTTTCGTCGTGTTACTTGTTTTAAATTTCAATTCGGATGTCACATAAAGTTCCCCTTAACAGATAATTTGATAATGAATTAATCAGCGTCGTTTTGTCATAAATTGTGACTGGATATAGGTTGTAGTACTCATGTCGATACTGGTTGTCATTACCGTTGATACAATTTCCCATAGACGTTAGAATTTGGTTGGATTGGTAATGGTAAATATTAACACGATTGGAACTAATTTGGAATAATTGGATATTCATTTTTTTCAAATTTCTCAAAAAATGTTAAGTGCCCTATAGCTGAATATTGCAATATTACAATTTACTCATAAAACAAATGAATCACTTAAAAAGAAAAGCAGATGAGCTTACATTTTTAGATTAAACAGACATTACTTCACCATCCAATTATCCCAAATTAGTTCCAATCGTGTTTATTGTTAAATACATATAGTTTCGAATCATTTTCATGAAATGTATGTATGTATGTATTGGAAAGAATAAGTTACCAAAATGAATGAATGTTTAAAAAATTGAGCGGTAAAACAAAGCAATGAGAATGATTCTGGAATCGAATGTACAGTGTCAATGAGGATATACCGGGAGATATATTTTGGCTCGGAATTACAAAAACAATTTTTGCCTTCCGAACCGTGTTCGTGTGAACACTAGTTGAACAAATAAAAAATGTTTTACGTCGTACATATTCAAAACACTTGTACAGGTTAAGGGAGGTGAAAGTCTCTGATGTTACAGACACTGTTCTGAAATAAAGATAACGATATGCATTGAGCTAAATCCGTTTATGGCATAAGTTATGGCAGAGTCCTCGGACATATAAACGAGGGAATAGTGTGAAGTAAAGTGTAGAGAGAATAGCTTTTCAATGAACAGAGCTGATTATGTTCAGCGGCACCTATAAAACAGCAAATAAAATAACAATGAATGCGCAATTTCCATCGTACACCATTGTAACTATTTTGAAACATTCGGTTATTGACCACAAAGTTGAGAACAATGCTGCCTTTTCAGCCCTAAGTTTCATTTCCCTCGTATAAACCAGCACTAAAATCTGTCTGAATGACGTCAGAAAGGTTTGAAAAAAGCGACACACCCTGTCCGTGCTTTGTTTAAAATTTTCGTCTTAAAAGATATCTAAATTCATGACCATTCATGTAATTTCTGAATCGATATTTGTTTTGGTAACAGAGATTTAACAACCAATGGTAGTACAGACCGAAAACTTGATTTCTTCAATCCTGACGCGCTTCCGAATATACAGTAGGGTCGAAATTTGCCTCTTATAAAAAGGCGAGGTCACATTGACAAGTACAGCCATTTTGGAGCGTTCAAATTACACTATTGAAAGAGTTGGTCTAAAGCTAGATATTTAGTAACTGTCACTCGCAAGGCCGGATTCCATCAAGGTTTGGTGCGCATCTTCATTCAAGAAAGCGCTCATTATTTCTGTTGAATATTCGTCAAACTGAATACCCTGTTAAGGACGAGGCGTCACGCTTGGTAGATTCCTTTACAAACGTGAAATGTTGTGCATTTCAGTTCACAACGCTCAACCATCTCACCTATTTATTTATCAGTGTCTTTTTCTCATCTGATCGTTTGCCAGGTCACGATGAGAATTGCACCAATGCGGAGAGTCCTTGCCCTGAGATCCGAGACGACGACGAATGTCAGGAAAGCGAACGGGAGGAGGCATTGAGTGACCACAGCGACGAGCAAGACAATCGGGAGGACAAAACCAATGAATGCGGGAGTCCTTGCCAAGGAACATCGTCACCTCATTCACCAAAGTCTCGAGAAAAGAATATCGAACACAACGAAAATTCAAGCCCTAAAGAAAGCAGCAAAGAGAAAGATAAACTTACTGACGCCCTACGAAATTCTGAACCCAGCGTAGCATCATCATCACACCAAATGAAAGGGAAACTTCCTCCCCTTGACGTTTTGAAGAAGATATTTCCAGGACACAAAAACGAGATATTAGAATTGGTTTTAAAAGGCTGTAACGATGATCTTATTAGTGCCATAGAACTTTTGCTGTCAAGTCGTACGTGCGTTCAATACAATATAGCTCGTACCAGCGATCACTCACATAAGGACAATGCTGGTCGCTCAAAGCACACAGATAGCGACCTCACTCGGGCAGACGACAGTAAAGATCGCAGCTCGGCGTTCACGGCTCTACCGCCACCAAACACCACCGCACAACAGTACTATGGTAACTTTCCTACCGTGCAAATCCCACCGCATCATTTTCCAGCAATCTACTCAAGGTCTCTGCACCGATTCCATCCCTACCAACCTCATCCTCCTCCTCCCTACGCGTTCCCGACACCCGTTGACATGACAACGGCAGATCCGAACAGACATGGTCGTTCCCAACACCTTGCCTATGACTACTTCAATCCTATGATGGCCATTCCAAATGGAAGACTTCCCCCACCGACAAACGACAGGATCAGTCCCCTGGAAGAGGGATTACATCTGAGAAGTGCTTTGAGTAGAGGTACCTCTGAAGCAGTCAAATGTAGGGGTAAATCACACGATGGAACTGACGGACTTAGTCAAACTGTATCTGATGAGAGAAAACACAGAGGCAGTGATCATATTATCACAAGTTATACCAGAACGAAAAATGATTGACAGATATGATGCAATCAATTGTAATATACCAATTTTCTTCACAGTACTCGATGCTTAATTCTGAAGTAACATTTCTAGTGCTTTAAACGTCAAAGATATAATTCATTTTCAGTAATCGATTTGCCTTACAATAAAGCCGTATGATTCTTTACCTATATCGACCCTTAGCCAACAGTGCAAATTCGATAGCTGGATAATGTATCGTCCACTTTGCCTCCAACACTCCTCGATTTTATCAACTCTTGTATTCACCTTTTTCTTAAAGTTAATACACCAAACTTTTAAGTTAAAAATAGACGCTTATACTGCCTAAAGTCGACCAAAAACGAAGCAAAGTATAATAATGTAATGACACTTAAAGACTACTAAATTCATCATCCGATGTCTCGCTTTGATTGTTTTCATATAAAAACAATACTGATGGATTAGAGATTACAATTTATTCTTGAATTTCAATGGAATGACAATCATATTAGTTTTCCAAACAGTTAGAATTATGATTTCGACCCTCTCTTCAGCAGCTCTGATAATTTTCAACTTTAATAAAAACCAATCTTGAAGACAATTTAGGGTGAACGTATCAGTGAACATAATCAGTGGTCACAAAATAACGCGCCCGTAGTCATGACAATCGTAGATCTAATTCTGGCTTCGTTGAAAGCAATGGTTGATTGAAATATGCAAATTACTAAACTTATGAATCAATCAATCAATCATGATTAAGTTTCAGCAGTCGCAATGAGTGAAAAAACTATCAGGCTAATAGCTTAAAACACATGGGAAAAATTGAATCTTTTCGTTCAAGATTTCACACGTCAGCTTATACCAGTTTTCATTCATGTCCATACATCTTTGCGTCAAACGAAGAGAATTCCAAAGTTTTGAGTAATTATTTCATACTGTGATATATAGTTTTATCTATATTCAAGTCAATTACCGTATTTATCATGAGTCATTGAATTAGGCAGTATATGATTATTGCAAAATACAGCAGACGCTGTCCATTAATCCTGACGCGATCTTATTTCCTGATGTCATATTTGGTTCATAACATTAACGACTACGATGTCGTTGTTTTCGACGGGATAAACATCGAGATACTGTAACTGGACAGAGTACTGGCCACTTAGCATACTTTGTAAACCGCATACATAGATGTGCCAAGGATAGATATACAGACAAAGTCATCAAATCCTTATAGCTATATAGTGTGTTTCAAGCTGCAAGTTATTACCTGTACACGAACACCAGTGTCTTCTGAAATTTGTCCAATGTGTAAGTGTACAAGCGTACCGGATAAAATACAAAAAGTAAAATTGGAAATTAAAGTTGCAAATTACCAATGTAATTCTTGGATAGAATTCATACTAATTGAGGTAAGTTTACACCTGGAGATAGAATCAACTCGTAGTAAGGTTAAACCCAATGGTTTTTATTTGATTTATAATGATTTCAGCTTATGATACTTTAACAGATGTTTTATCATCATATGAAATGCTAATGAATATTTATAAATCACGACGGTCTTGGAATAGCTTTATTTGTCTCAATTCATTATCACAATCCGATTAACTGTTGAAAAGAAATTGCCAATAATAAGTGCCTTTGTTGAGAAATGCAACTTCTTACATCAATTATTCATGATACTGACAAGACTTATAAGAGAAGTGTAACTTTTTACGTCAATCATTTATGACACTGATAAGACTTAATATTGAAAATACCGTACTTGAATATAACTCGCCTACATTCAGGTCAGTAAACATGCCATGTAATATTAATGATGAGACTTTGATACTCGTAATAAAAATTTAAAACTGTATTTTGTATGGACATTTTATAACAGCACGGACTATGTGTTTTTTTCAAGACAGGTCAGGTAATATATATAATTTTGTTAGGGAATATGTTGCCATGCCGTAAGAATGGCTCAACCATCTATTGTGTAAAGTACATAGTCTAATTTTTCTGACAGTGTCTTTTTATATATTGTACCTTTTATATTTTCAAGTTAGTTTTTATGGATCTTTTGGATCTTTTATGTTCTGTCATTAACTATGATATACCCACTTTAACTCGTCAGCAGAAGTTCCAGGAAAGAATAATTACACTGATAATGGATTTTCTTGTGGAGCACTACTACTTTCCATCCATTCGTTTACAGTTTCATTCGTACATCGTCATGTTTTCCATCAGATTATTTTTTCTTTTAAAAGTGGAAAGTGACAAAAATGACGTTTGTTTTGTGCCGTCAAGTGACGTACCAGAAGGATATAAGATCGAAAAATTAATGATTTGACTCTGACAAAAACAAAAAATACAACAACAAGGAACTTGGGCGATGCAATCATCACTTTGTTGTTTTCTAGTCAGTTCACAAAATGATGGACAATTTGTGGATTTCAGCGCCACCAACGGCCAGGACTCTGACCGGATTTTACTTTCATCTACCCTCCCCTACTGAGGAAAACTATCAAGGAAAACTAACAGTAGACACCGCCCACGTCTGGTAGAAATATTTTGATTAAAACTTTGAATATAACATGTTGGCTCAGACGAATTAGAGTATTTTGAAACTCCAGGCCAGTACAGAATTATTTCGTTTTTGATTCTAATTCTTATCTAATCAGACGTCCATCATTTAACCTCCAATACTGTACAAGTAAATGCTGTAAGCGATCAGCGTGAGTAAGTCCATTATCTTCTTCCTCATATAAAACTAAATGTTAATAGAATCGACGACTGATGAAGGGCAATTCAAATTAAAACCAGTATGCATCAGCGTCTCCTATGTTGCCAACAAGTTCCCCCTAAAATGACATTTCTTCCGGTATCTGATTATGATTTACGAATACAAAACAAAAGGATAATTATTCAAATTTCTATCACAAAACATCACAGTGTATTTGACAATATAATTTTTTTCGTACACACTGTGACACCAGTTTAAATATTTTTCAATATACCGGCAGATTCAAAGAATAAATTCCGCTGTTAAAGGAAGGCTCGAGAGCCTGATTTGTCTATTATGGGGGGAATGCCTTTGCTCGGTATCCTAATACTCCAGAATGGTGAAATGACAATGTAAGGCGATATTTTGCTTTTCTTAACTGCAAAGGTTATTTATTGAAATTATGGATGAGCATCGTGCACGTCTTAAGTTGGTCAATCAACTCCCCTCCAGTCACTCCCTTTATTTCAGAACTACAAAATTTACATAACAGTTTCGGGTTCTATAATTGAATGGAAGTTAAAATTTATTTACTGTGTACAAATATCATACTGATAACTACAGCATAAATTATTCACTAAATTCACTAGTCATTCCGTTAAAAACAGGAAATCACAACTTTTATGTTTTTTTCAATGCTTGTAACACTTGACTGTAAGGGAGATGATGACAGTGGACCAAGTGACTTCGATCGAAGTTACAATACTCTTCATTATTACCCTTTGTTAATCCATAGACAGCTGAGAATGTTACAGTAACTCCATATTGTGGACAGCAAAGCTGCTACTCTGCAAGGTCCCAAACCTCCCTGCTTTTATCCCTTCACATTTACATTCGTTACATGTACAGCGCCATACCAAATTATTTTAGTTAGAGACCCTCCATACGTAGGACATATCACTGACAGCACGCCCCCTACATTGACGTCCATTTGCCACATGTACAGTCCCTTCACATTCAGAGCAATTAAGGTAGAACGCGCCTAGAGGACATACATTCGGACTCTCAAACTTTTACAATTCTTTTCTGATATACAACTTATTAGGCTTCATTTAAAATCTCTTGGTGTAAGAAAACTTTTCACCGGCTTAGTTTTTCGAAATTCGAAAATGTCATTTTTCTCCATAGAGTTAACACAGGGATGGCGGCCATTTTGAATTTTAAATATCGGTAAATCTTTGGTTGTTTGTATCACTAGTACCAAAATTTGTACGGTGACCCTCGATTTTTATTCTTCATTTTGAAAGAGAATGGTTGAAAGATTTTAGTGAAAGTTTGAACAAAAGTTTAAGGCTTTTACTTTCCAGGCGCATACTACCTTAAGGCTGCGGTCCAATAGGTCCATGTAAAGTATGATCTTAATATTTCTTTGATATTTCCTTCTATTGTCAATTACTTTAAAAATCTAGTTTCCTATCTTCGTACCATACTAGATTTTATATCCCTGATATTTGCTTCATTCGTGCCATTTTTGCAAAGTCCTTACACGTGTACTTTGCAGGTAAATTAATGACAACAGAAAAGGTGTTGATTTTTAAATAGGTCTTTAATTTTTCTTCGGTAAATGTATTAATAACTTTACAGAGCATGCTGAAAACAGTAAGGAAAACTAAAGGAAAATAATTCAACAACATCTGATGAGTGTCGTTCATTTAGAAGTTTTGTCATGCATAAATACTACCGTGAAACCGATAATCCTCTGGCCAAACACAGAGCGCAGAGCCCCCTGCGTGTTAAAGTTCATGCACTACGTCCATTGTTTAACGACGGGGTAGTCATTAGTAAGTTCATTAATGAAGGTTGGCATCTTGATTGTAAAGATACACGTCATTAGACCTTGGCAATGCTTCTTGCGAGTCAGTCACGTACATTCCTAAACTGAGCGAAAAGATCCCGAGACAAATTGGTTCTAAAGAGAAGCTCAAATTGTTTTGGATATCATGTTAAATCACGTGACAGTTCTTATATCTCTATTTTGATATTAATATTTCTTAAGTATGTATCTCATAAAAATAACTTTTTGCATACCAATGATAGCAGAGGAGAAGCCAACAGCCACACACACAAACACACATATATAAGAAAATAGAAAACATTTTTCGTAAGAAAAATATCGTCTGTTTCCTACGTTTGCTACACATACATGCACACGCGAACTCCTTGCATTCACACCTCAGTCAATTTTCTATTTATGACACGAGTCTATCAGTGCTTTTGTTGATAGACAATGGAGTCTGCATTCCTTCCAGACAGATGAAATTCTTCCGTTTTTCGTTGAAAGGGGTCGGGGGATCACGGACTTCTGTCTTTTTTTTCTTGAAAAAACCACAGCGGGAGTTCTAATCCGCCTTAAAACGACAGTCCTCAATTCCTGGTTCTCGTATCTGAGGTTGTTGATATTGACTGTTTATGTGATTTTAATCCCTCGTTCTGCTTGGAAAGTTGTTTTCGGTTCGTCAATTTGTTGAGAGATAAAGCTGGATAAAAAAACCAGCCCTGTTAAACGTATCAAAGAGCAAAATGGCGGCAAACCATATTTACTTTAGCATAATTCTACCGTAGTTCTCATGCACACAGAATATTTCCAAACGATAGCGTTTCTATACTAGTATGATCTGACAGTTTTACGACATCTACTTCGAAGAATGCTTAATTGCAGTTATTTACATTATGTTACTGAAATGTAATGTCCTATCAAAAGTAAACGGTAAAACCTTTCCTGTACATGTGCTACAACGAACATGTCCCAATGTTTTACAACTCCTCAGTGAAATTTGCTCGCACAGAAACCATCACGTTTTTGCCTTCCGTAAGTTAATAAATAGCCTCTTGAACCAAGTGCAATGCGAAATACCACTTCACCAATTGATTTTCTGAGCATTAACATGTTTTTGATTACTACTGCCCCCGAGCCTCTATAGCTTATCGACCTGACTTGGAGTGCATTTGTTGTTGGCTATTAGTACAGCGGTATCATGCGGTAGTTAACATGAAGCTATTTCAAACCAGAAAGTAATACTCTCACTATTAAGTTTCACCTAATCATTTCAAGATTTGGCACCAAACATCAACAGCAGAGGTCGTGGTAAGGATAGGTTATATTAAACTCTGCAATGAAAGCAGTATTGAATGATAATGGGGTGCATGGTTCCTACGACGAAAAACAACATGGGTGAAAATTTGGCTGAAGGTTGCAGACTATTCTGATTTCGGAAGAAACAAGTTTTCGATTAACCCCGTGTAAGATTTTCACAGCAATTCTGTTAAGTTAATTCAAGACAAGAAGTTTTACTGCTTAACATTGGTAACTCTTAACAAGCTTTGCACAATTATTTTTTTTCTAGATTGTATACATCTTGATGAATTAGGAGTAAATTCAGTGTGTTTTAGATAAAGTCATTGTTTCCCTATCAAAGAGTCTACTGAGAATGCAAGAACACGAGCCGAGACACTGACAACTTCTCTGTTTTTATTTTTGGCACCTGCTGGTGGCATTCTTTGATCGGCGTCGTCTACTTCGTAACTAGCGGAGCATTCTGAAGAAAAGTCCATCTCTCCGTCACTTGTTTCGGCCCCACTATCAGGCGACACGATCGAAATGTCGGCATCGTCTTCATCATTGGTCAATTCAACTCCGTTTCTCTGTAAACCACCTCCGGTCTCTGGCGAGGCTTTGCAAACGAAGTCAGGTTCCGATAATGTGGTGCCGGTTATCTTACAGGGCGCGGAGAATGCCGACTTTTCCCGCAAAAGCTGTACCTGTTGAACGCCGCTTGGCGGCGATGTCAAGTGTGTGACTCGTGCCTGTGCAGCTATGACTTTACCTGCGATTTTCTGGGCACTGGCGGGGTTATTTATGTAACGTGTTAGCGTGTATGGGAAATGTTCGTTCATCCAAGAGTAGGACAGCTGGCTTGCGAGAATTGGCCAGTTAATGTTGCTGATGCTAGTGGGAGTCTGTCTCATTGTGCCGACGATCTGTTCGATAGCTTTTTCCAAATGTCCACCGCAGCCCTGGAGTACCAACTCCAGTACACTCGGACTCTGTTCCGGAAAAGTGCGCATCAAGAATTCTTTCGGGCTGCTGTAACTACATTTTGGTAAAGCCCTCAGTACCATCGACGAGCCTGCTTGGTACGATTGCGGATTGATGAAATACGGAGCCGTAGTCTGTAGGAAACGCAGCTGTCTTTCTCGATCGAGTAAGATTGTGTCGTCGAGCTCTTTATCGGCGAAGCAGCGTCGTTTGCGAAGTCGTTCACTCAGTGGTGTGGGCAGGTAAAACGCCTGTTGGTAGTTATTCATATTTGACGCAATGTTGGACATCAAACGGCTTGCCCTTGCTCGGTACCCTACGGAAATAAACGAATGCATGGAAAAAATATTTCAATCAGTTCGGTACGGTGACAAAGATTATGTACGTATCGGTTGCATTTACTGTAATATTACGTGTTTGACATACACTAGTGTCGAGTTGCAAAGAGTTGTACAATACAATGGCGTCTTCATTATTATTGTAAGGTCACGAATGTCCTTTAATATTGTTACAAAAAATTAATAGTGCATACGTCTGGTATATAGTTAGACTTTCATATTATTAAAAACCGGAGAAGTTTGGCTAATATCACGAATATCAATAGTGATCACCTTTGAATACCAGTAAACGAAAAACCTGTCGTTATATGTAGCAGTTCTCGAGAGACAATACTATGACTTTGATAATATTTTCATAATGTTCTATAAACAAGTATATTTTCGTATAACATAATTAAAAAACTTAAATGATGAAATCAATCGATTAGCCGTGCAAACACAGCGCATCGTGCATAATTTCCTTGTTCAGTTGTTAACAAGTGAATTTCAGTCCGGACTAAAATTCAGCTGTAAACAATAACATTGGGTATTCAATACATGCAGCGGGGCATATCTACATGGTGTAGGGAGTGAAATAAGAAACTGGACTTTGGAAACGGACAAAATATAAGAAAACGTAAAACATTTCAGCAAAGAGAGATTCAAGTAAAGCTCAGCTTTGTCCATGTACACTACATTTTGCAAAACAATCTGAATCATAAAGCAAAACGAAAATAAGATGTTCGAGCTTTGAAAAAAATGACCCATTTGTAAACAGGAAATTAATGAAAACATGAAAGTACTGTCCTTAATTACAAACATCTATCGACACTTTGGTCTTGATTTCACTGACTTTCCCATAACCTCATCGCCTGCAGGTTGGGGGATATGGTAGGTGGCAACGACAGACAGTTGGGCCCAGTGTCTACGATTCAAAAACAATCAGCTACATGTAGAACCTGTGACATGTTCCGGTGAGAAGACACAGTGCGTGCTTACATCAGTAAATACGGGGATATTTTTATCTCAATTTCCATCGCAAAATGCTTCATTCGCTCTGACAGTCGTTCCCGTAACTTGCTTTTTGGTGTTCTTTATTTTATTTATTTATTTAAATCAGGCCCCTGGCCAATAGACGTTATATAAAATATAGATAGAATAGTAGTGGAAAGAACAATTTTTCACACACACAAAAAAAAACAGAGAAAAAATAAACTAGCTAATATAAAATATTTCTCCAATGCCTGCACTTATCAGAATCTATATATGTATGTACAATCATAAATATTCTTGACGTGTAAGTTTGTACATATCTGCATTCTATTGATAAAATTACGAACACACGCATTAACTCACCAAATGATAACACAGAGAATTAACAAATATAGTACTTGCACTACATCGCCCAGAGAGATTGAAAAGGCGTCTAAAAAACTTTTAATGTAACAGTAAAAGATGAAAATAACTTTACATTTTATTCAAATTTATAGCTGAAGTTGCGTATCTACCAAAGGAGAAAATGCAATATGAGAATTAAGGTATATTTTTCAAATGCTGCCATTATATCACTGTGCACCAAAGTGACACATGGACCTAAACATGAACATTAGATCAGCACGTAGACCTACAGTTCAAACCCACCGTAAGTCGTTACTGGTAGTAGGGTTAGTAATTTTGAAAATTCCAACTTGCTGATAGACATGATGTATAAGCGTCACATTAAAAAATAGCCACCATTTCTAAAGTAATTTAAAGTAGTTATTAAAACGATATCCTATAACCCCCAGATGTTAAGTACAATATTTCTCTTGGCGCAGACATTAAACCGTGTAAAAGTCAAGGTTAATATTTGATAATAAGTTTGTGTTCACCCTGACTTGTGACTCACTTATCACCATTATGAGGGGATTTATTTTCTTAATGCAGGCTTGTAAATGTAGATAATCTACTGCTCTAATCTCCTCAGTCACCTCATAGACATAATCACATGGTCATAGTTTGGTTTCTGCTGCCAGTACAAATTCAAAAATATTCATAGATTTAGTTGGATTGACTTAAATAATCTGATTTGGTGTTTCTCTGTTAACAATTTGCAAGGTAGAATTCCTTAGCTTTGCTAAAGGATCAGGGCTTGATATTTAACCACTGTCTTTAATTTCTTTCAAGGCTTTACCAGACAAGAAGACTGCATACTAAATGCAAAACCCACGGCCTTTGGTATTTTTGAAATTGCCTTTGCGTAAGTAAACGCTGTTGGTCTTACATAAAGTACCGTCCAATTTCTTCAGACAAATAAGGGTCTTATATCTTGGAAATGAGAGATCAATAAAAGATCTGTTGATGTTTGTTTGGTTTGTTTGAGAATAGTCATATAGATATCATCAACCATCTTGCGTAAAATACAATCATAAATTGAGCAATACTGAATTCCACATTTTATAGCTTTAAAATATCCATCTCCCATCGAAAATTTGAGGTGATCATAACAGCCAATAACAGATCATTTAATTTGTCTATCGTGTTAATGCATAAAGTAATTTTGTAACAAAGGTACTGATATAATATAGCAAAAGACTATCTCAGGTTTTCAAAATTGATGTCACATTTATCATGGTTTCTGCACGTTTTGCAAACTACACTCGGAGTTTATTCCAACGTAATCCGTACTAAATAGGTATGCGATAAGCAATGTTGAAAATAAATACGGAAAACTAGAGTTTATTTTGCAATGAGATCTATGACATATTTGCGCTTGGTATTGAACATTTTAGTTCATTGATTTTGCGGTTTCATGATTTGGCGAATGCAGGGGAAAGTGTGCAGTAAACGGGTGTCTGGGCTTGTTAGTACAATTTATGACGGACGCTCAATAATGGATTAGGTAATTAGAAAGGCGAAATGGACAAACACGTTCCGTTGCTCCGTATCGTCCTATAATGCAGGAATGGGTGTCAATAAGTGCGTTGTTAGATCATCCCAGGGACATTTAAACTGGAAAGCGATTAAAATCGTGGGAAAGAAGGCCTTTTTAAATGGCAACTCTTTGGGTGTGTAAGGGCCACGTGTCAACTCGGAGTGAAGCCATCTATTAAGGCAGGCCAATTGATTTTAATGACTTAGATAGATCAAAGTTGGTGTAGCTAACCCACCCGAAGCGAGACTTGGCCACCTTTGTCTTATTTCGGATGTATTAAATTGACATGTATGTGTCTAAAGTCAGATAGATTTTCAACATTAAATATCAGGATCATGATGCTATGCTACTCATTAGAGAGAACTCATACTCGCCAGAAGAGACAAAAATATTCATTTTAAATGTAGGACAGATATCATACCTATGTATTGCAGGCTAATGGGTATAGTGTTGTCTTCACGCTTTGAAAGTTAAAACGTCTCCGTGTTTGATAAACTATTTATATCACAACTGTGAGGTTTTGGATGTTTAAGATAAAAAGATGTGATTAGACCCTGCGCCTATTTGCATCTTTACTTGACGGAGCCTAGCTGCTTCACCGTTTCTTTTAAGTCACTCTGCATTTAGTTTCAGATATTGTGAATTATTCACACACAGTTGAGTCCTCTTTTCGCCATGAATCTTATAAATCATTGACGAACATCTGCATGGTTTCATTAAGGCAAGAAATAGCTTTCAGTGAGACACAGTGACAGGCAAGTGTACTTAACGACACAATAAGAAATGCAAGCGATGGTTTGACCATAGATGGAATAAGCGATGCAGGTAGAAAAGAAGATACGTTGAATTGACGTCGCTAACATTTTAGAAAATATCTGGTCATACTTCTTATGAAATTGAGATAAACTGTGTTTGCGAAATCTAATGTTGTCATTCGATAAGTTTGTGTTTCCTCTATATTTTTGTCACCGCCAGTCGTCAAAGAATTCCAACATCTTTTGTCGAAATTTATGACAATATTTGTGGATGTAAAGAAACTGAGAGTATATTTTTGTCTGATTAACGTTTCAGCAAACGTGCAGCGTATAATTACACCGACACATAATAAATATATTTTGAGAACAGAAATCATCAAGAAGGAAGGAGCACCGCAGTGCGTGTCAGTGTATGTGCACCAGGACAACCAGTAGGGGAAGAAGATTCCGTGACGTGGGTGCGAACATTGCAATTTTATTACTCACCTTCCAATATTTCCTTTGCATTTGCAGTATTCTGAGTCCTTACTCGTTGATAAACACGTCTTGATGTCTGTTTCGTTGTCTTGCCTTTGCTGTTACCCTTGTTAATTTCAGTGGCCTGTTGTCTTCGCAGAGCTACTTGAGCAGCCATGACTCGCTGTCTTTCCACCACTAACAAACAGTTGGCGCATTGGCAGTCTCGCCATCGACAGTATCGTTTGTGCCCTTTCAGACAAGACACTACTCCGTGATTACGACATCGAGCGCATTTCGGGGTTCTCAGAAGTCGCCGGTGTCCCGCACCATGCACGTTGGGCTTTTGTGAACCTTCCCTCACGCCGCCTGAGAAACAGTTTCCCTTTTTCACCAACGACGAATCTTTCAGAATATCGGTCGCTTTCGTCGTTTCGGTCATTGTCTCTCGTCTCATGAAAAAAGTCTGCAAGTGTGGAGACAGAATGAACTGATGTTGGTGGTAACAGATGCAATTGGAAATCTGTCGAAAACCAGTTTTCCAGTCGTTAATATGGTCTGTAAGACAAAATGAAATGAGAGGATGAAGTTTAAGGGTCACAGCCGGGCGTCCCTACTATGTTTTTACCGAGAAATCCCTCTAGGTTCACGCTGACGAGCCTTGCCGTGCTGGGCCTGCGTTTTTATCCTTGAGCCACGAAGTATGGTGTATTATGATTAAGTCACAAAGCTCTCAACACTCGGCCAGATGTGCTGGCGTTCAATGGAGGCTACATATGCAACATCGACTCGTAAAAGATCAACAAATTCACCGCTCTTGTGGGAGACCGGTCAACTCACTGAATATCGATCACTCGTTCTTTTGTCTTCCAAACTAACCTGCAAATTATTTGAGGAAGCCCCCGTAAGAAAATTCGGCCTTCTTGCGCGGAGCGTCAGCGAGTATTAAAGTATGTTACCGATGTTAAAGAAAAGCACCCCGAGCACATGAAATGAAAACAAGGCTGGTATCTTGATCAACTGCCAGCCAGCATAAGTTGAAATAGTTACAATCTCTCTCGAGGAGATTGGAAAACATGAGCGCAATCTGAACAATTCTGCATCAACTAAGTTTTCTGTCTGATATTTCAATCGTGAAATTTTACAATTATAGGAGGACAGGAGGAATTTTTCGGTAGCCGTGGGAGGCACGTATCAGGCTTAATATACCTCTAGGGTATTATGTACTGCAAAGAAGGAAACATCTTAAGTTAATCTTCAGATGTACAAGTCACAATTTAAAATGTATCCGCGGAAAGGCTGCGATGTTTACATAAATATCTATTTAGATTTACGAGCTAAATAAGAAACGTTTGTTTTAGGAGAGATAGCAAAAATGAGTATTACCGACAACTTGTTCCGGCAGTCGACTAGTTTTGTCATGTGGCGGCCTGAGTGAAGGATTTGAAATGAAATGCGGACACACGCACATAAACAAATAACGGGTACGCATATTGATCGTATAGCAGACAATGCAGGCACGTTGGTCAGTCATATCGACGGGTGGCAACTATAATAAGGACAACACTTTACAAGGCACGATGGTAAATTAGAGAGATTTAAAGTGATACTAGTCAGTTTCTTAAATTGCCGGATCACCACTTTGAAACGGAAATTATAGACCCTCTGCACTTTAAATTCCATCAAAGATGCTACATGTATATCTTCTCGGAGAATCTTTCGTTCTCGATATGAAGACGAGATGTTTATACGGTCGACGAGCAGCAATGCCGCGTCTCTTGGAAAGTCATGAATAGCGCAGTGACCCCCAAAAGCCCGGTTGCCGCCGTCGGATGTAAATGTGATCTTAACAAACCCTAGTATCCAATGGCGCATCAAAACTTATCAGTTCTTTGGCATATTTGCCTCTTAATGTTACCCTGTTATCTCCTGCTGACAGTTTCAGGATCTGGACTATTGGTGCAAAATAGAAATAATTGAAACGAATGCTTTCCAACTGGTCGCATGTGCTTCTGTATGGGCTCTCACTACACACAATTCATTTACAGAGAAAAGGGAAGTCGCAATTTGCATGTTTAGTAAGGCGAATACGCTGTGTCGGAATGTCGGCGGAATTTGTTCCCATTTACCAGGTATAGTAGACTAACCACCCTTCGACGCTGTTGAAGCTTAAGTAATTTCCCCGTTGACGAATACCAACCTCGTTAATTACCAGTTGTCTTGTGACTGTCAGCAGTTACAAATATCCAAGCCGCAACTCCTATAACCATCTATCAAATACATGTCCCTCGGACGGAATTCGGCATTTGTCCAAAGCTGACGTGCAGACGCTGTAAGACCCGGAGAGAAGTTTTGCCTTATTTAAATAGTGATTACCCAGTGTCCAATAGGAGACAAGCGGGGCTACAGATCATGGGTTTCTGTAACATAAACTCAAAACAATATGGCTGTTTATTTATTCATCACAATAATCGCTTTTTGATGTGCGCTCAGACCGATTTGATGCCCACAAAGAGACTACGGGTCAATTAACGGATCAGAGTGTTTAGCACTTTCCAGCGTATCACCAAGCACTGAAATTCGGCGTCACATGTAGATATAAAAATTTCAGAAACATAATGTACGAATATTGTTCGTCAGTAAAATAATCACTTGAAAACTTTGTAATCGACAGTTATGTGTTGTTAATTAATAATGTGGGATTCGACATGTAAAACATTTCTACTTTAAGGCGATTAATTTGAGTCGACGAGATTGACGCTGTCCGTTTCAGAAGTGTTGATAATCTGAGGGATTTAACTTTGCTCAGTGTAGCTTGACGGAGAGACAATCTGGAAAGAGTTATGCATGGTTTAAATCCGATATGGAGAATATGAAGTGCGACGGCATGTTTGAAATACTGAGGGGATTGAGAACGGCCCTCCGATGTGCAAAACACGCAAATAGTAAATGATACCAGATAGGATTGTAACAATATCGGCACAGGAATAATTGAAGTGAAGAAAGTGTGATAGGAACACCATGTCTGCTGATACCACATGCCAGCAAATCAACACAAAAGTACACCGATCATCGTCATCCTGAAAGCTTGACGATGAAAAAAACGTCATTGTGCAACAGCTGGGCCTGTCCGCGGCTTTCCACAATTTAAACGTTACATCAATGTTGTGAAGGAAGATTACAGCTCCACATAGTTTCCATTATACAAAGTCCTGCGTAAGAATACAATAGAAATCCTGCGATGCATTCTATCATTTTCGTCACATGTGTATGGCAAAAATGGTTGTAGCAAGCCTTCGTAGGAAGGAAAACATATACGTATAGATACTGGAGAGCTAGAGACTGATTTACATTGCAGATTACTTATTTCAAACTGGGTGCAACCTTAGTATTTACTCGATATCAAACCAACATTAGACATTTTATATGATAGGCCACGGTAAATTTTCAAATTAGTTTCGTCTAACTTTACACGCACGTTCATCACCCTGGCGCACTGAGATGTCAGTAAAATTCTCAGCGTTGGGTGTATTCATTTTGTCAAAAATGTGACACATATCACGTACGCCAGGTCATATCATTTGAAACGAAACTATCCATAGTCGGGCTACAGCCATGTCAAATCAATCTTTAAAAAGTGCACCTAATGTCTACATCAGAACATGTGAGCCACTTACAGTAAAATTTCAGCAATCGCATCAGCTTTATACCATATACTAAGATTGAAAACCAGCTACGAAATCTAACAACAGTTCCCCGCTTCTAAATGTAATTCACACATAGCTAGATCATGAGATTAAAGATATTACATTTTAGTGCAACATTCTGTCTGGATATTTGCCAAGTTTTCATCAAAATGCCATTTTCCTTCTTTTAATCTTCATTCTTGTTTTATTTCTGATCAAGTTCTACTGCCTTAAAATATTCTGAATTGCCTCCAACATGCAATTTATCAATCGACAGAATACCATTGATCACACAGTCTGTAAATTTTATGCATTCTTCATTAAATCAACGTTATACAGTTGTCATATGCGGATCTTACATTCAAAGATTATCACAAATAGCAACGATCCCTTTTTCATTTGAATTCACGACATTCTCGATCACTCTTCGTGATATGCAAACCTCTAAGTGAAAGCCATTTTCGATTTATGAAATATTAGAAAGAGACTCATGACAAGCGGTCTGCGGGAAGTCGATGAGTTGAACAGCTGCTATTAGGGACCAATGTTGGTAGCACTTGGCTTACCTCGAATGAACTCTGCCGAAACCTTAGCAGTACCTAATTAAAACTATCATGGTAAAGAAACACTACTGACAATTAACGTTTTAATTGGGTTTCAGTACGTGATTGACACCTCGTGATGTTCCCTAAGATGCAATGACTATTTGCATATTAGCATCTCCTGTTCAAACTTTTGGCCAAGGGCGGAACAAGATAATCTTTTTTTTTTGAACTTCACCGGTCTTCCATTTGTATGTCGAAAGACTTGGTCAACAACGCATGCTGCATCATGTCATCAGCTTTTCGTAATATTAGCCATTCTTACTACATCGCATGCACGTGACGCATTGCCGATGCGAGACTGGTCTCACTGCCTGCTTATCTATGTATCCTGTTTCGAAAATCGTACATAATTAATTTCCGATGTTTAGGTGAAGGAAATATACAATACTCATAGGTCTACAGTGGTTAAACGGATACATTGACACATACATACTTTGAAAAGAATTAAATCATGATCTTTCATTAAATATATATTAACTACATAGGAGAATAACATATATTGAGAATAATACGGGGAGAAAAAGAATACAGTCGAGTGTAGTAGAACAGAGTGTGTTGAACAATCATCGAAAAGAATCGGAGGATATTGCCAGGATTGGAAATGAGAAACTCACTCATGTGTGAGCTTCAGTCAATTAATACACACAAAAGGGGTCTATGAAATGACAGAAAACTTAGAATGGTGAAGCCCCTCATAAGAACCGGTGAAATAAACTATTACAAGATATGTAGTTTGAATCGACGAATCAGTTGGCTTTTAACTTTGGGAATGAAATGCTAGTAACTTAAAACTCAAAATAATTCAAAGAGCTGTCGATGAAGACTTGGGCATGATGAAGTAAGACAGAGAATGTTAGCCTAAAAATTGCATTCATAGCAGTAAAGGCAAGATTTGGGTATGAGAGCCGCGTATTTGGAGGTCCATCAACTGTGTAGGTCTATATGTTACCATTGAGTCTCTGTGCAACTAATAGAAATGTATTAGAAATTTGTGGCAATGAACAATGAATTTGAATCCGAAAATCACAGGTCAGTGACTAATAATAGGAAAGACATCACATGAGATAAAAAGCAGTCCACAAGGTAAAAGAATGGAATTTGTACAAGGGTTGCAGTGACGTCGGCTCAAAAACTTCGATATACACCACTAAGTCTTATATATGCGGCTTTACACTGTGACTTTGGATATCGATTATGACTTTTAAATACACTAAGTGGAAGTTCTAACCAGTAGAAGCTACGTCGAACGTTTTAACAGAAAGCTGACCAAGATTTCGGGTATAGTAAAATACAATGATCTTCTTAAAATTGGACGACCTTATCTGCAAATGAGGAACTTACAGAATTATTGAAAGTTGCAAACTGAAAAGTATAGATTCTCGCATTAAGCGTTGACTAGACTTGGTCTACAGGAGTAACGTCCATTGACGATTTCAAGGTTTGTTACCTTTGCGATATCATTGCACAGAAGCACCTTGGTAAACGTTGGAATATTATCTTTACAATACTTCATACGCCGGTATTCCTTCCCGGTAGTATGTGGATCGGAAAACTCAGCTTTGATATCTTCATTGACTTTTCAATTTTATCTGTAATTTTAGCCAGGCTGCAGCTGTCCCTCAGCCCCTTGAATTCAATTACAGCTCGATACCGCCAGAAGAGGCAGATAATATTGGTAAGATCTCGTTTAAAATTATAACGCCAGTGTAATTGATGGCATACATCAACTATCTGCAAGTCCGTCTCGCATCATGCAGTTTACATGCCTGACGCCGCAGGCTTGGATTCTCTTCGAAGATGATAGGCCTGACCTAAAACATTTCAATCAAATGCAGGACACATATTTGTTCACGTTCGCCACCTCCGGCGTAAATGTATAAATATAGGGCTGTATTATCGGGTAATGACGGCTACTTGAACTAAGGTACCTGATTATTGAAAGGTTGAGATATTGCTTTGTCAGAGATATTAATAATGCCATAACTTTAACAGATAAATTTTCCACTGAACGGAGCAATCTTCTGAACCGATCTCTATTTTGGTGTTGCACATTTGTTTATTAGACCCGTTCTACTTGCGATAATGCTTACGTTTTGGTCACCATTTTTAAATCGTTGTAGGCAAAAAGATACGACTGATGGGGTATATTGAACAAATTTAAAACCTGATTTTTAGGCAACATCTACAAAGATTTCGGAAGTTTACAAACTTGCTTTGACAGTTTCAAACATTTAAAAACTCGACACTTCAGGTGATAGTTAGCAGGTCTATTGATGTGTTAACTGACTAGAGGACGCTCAATATTTGCTGAAAGCTACACTCAGGGATCGAATCAAAGATATCAACAAGTATCAGAGGTTTTTTCGATCTTATATCATCGGTTGAAATTTAGCTGATGTAAGAGAAACACAGGAAAGTTCGATATCGTTCACCAACTTGAACAGTTAGTATAAAGTCACCCAGAATATTAAGGACAACACAAAACACACTTCTAACATTTAAAAATCTGTCCGACTTATTATGTAATAATATTTTATCTTTGCTGACATATTTTCGAAAGAAGTCGGAAAAACCCCTCTGTTGATTCGGCAATAGTGCATGATTTTCTTTTTATAATAGACTCTTAGTCCATGGGACAGACAGATCTTGATCCTGACACCCTGAACGGTCGTGTATTTTAAAAGTTTGCAAACACAGAAAGTGAAAAACAGGAATATTAGGACGCAAATTGATATCAAAAGAAATTTTAAATTCGCGATGAATTATACAGTGAAACTCACTTACCTATGCCAAGCTGCACTTTGCGTTTACAGGCAGAGGTTTGAAATGAGCGTAGTCTGCGGTGACGATTTAAAAGTTAGAATATACAAATTAGCATTAATGTAATGTTGATTGTCTTGGCTGAATTCAACCATTTTACTGACACTATTTTGCATCTGGTCGATGTTTGTGTTTAAAATCAACTCCTTTCGTCGACAGTAGTCAGCGCTCTGGTATAAACATTTTCATGTGGGCTCTGTAATTGAATATCACAAATTCCAAACTTTGCGTTCAACATTGCAATCTGCCAATTGAAAGCCTTCACGTTGAGAGATTAGTTGTTGGTGTATACTATGACTATGGTATGGATAATCTTGACATGAAGGAACATTGTTGGAGAATAAATCCCGAGCGCATTTTGTAATTTTAATTTTTCATTTCGCTTTCTTTGTTTCTATTGTCATTTTTTTTTGTTTTATTTTCTCCAAATCTCAATAATCTAGCTAATCTTCAGTAAGCATTTGGCTTTGTCCTTGGTTTGTTTGACAAGTCTGTAAAGGAGGTAAAATTTCCCTCAGTCATTCCGCAAATTTTCCTCTGAAGGATTACTGTTTTTCTGATTCAACTGAGACACTTTGAAACAATTAACCACACTAGACTGCAATGCTCTGACTCTACACGGACCAAATATACCTCTGTTTCAGTCGGACCGCCCATGAACACATCTGACCGCATGTCGGAAATGGAAAGCTTCCCCGGGTCGTCGTCATGGATATAAACCAGTTAACGCCCTCTATGCTCCTGATCCTTCCGATGGAAAACACCGCGGAGTAGTTGGCCTTAAATTGTAATTCAAAAGCCCGTGTTTTTCTTCACACCAACAAGCGCCGACGTGAATATTCCCAAATACTATGAGGATTAAATTTGGGGATTTGACCAAGAATCCTGCATGGAAGTACCTTAGGTAGCATACAAGATCTCATTGAGTGTATTATAAATAGTTGCTATTATCGTGTCTTGGTTTCGAGTGACGAGCGGTAGCCAGCGAAAATACTTTGCTCTCAAAATATGTATTAAAAATGCCATAGGCCATTAACGATTTCTTTTTAAAAGGACAGTAGCTGGAAGTTTTGATGATATTTTCACTATTTTTGTTCTTAGCGCCAACTACAGTTTCGTTTTCTATTCCCCAAAACATATTGTGATACACAGTATTCAGATTGTCAATTCAGTATGCCCATGTGTATACTGTATTGTTTTTGTTGACAAGTGAATTCTGTTCCGGACTAGAATTAATAACAGTGCATTTAAATATGCTTTGAGAAGCAGAAAAGGAAGTGCATCGACATTGAAATAAAAAAAAATAGTGAAAGAATAAGAAATAGTTACAACTACTGGCCCTCTAAAGTAATTTGAAAGAATTTCAAGTGGCAACGAGTAAGGTTCTGCGCGCCAGGGCCCTTCACAGCTTCATGCTATTCTCGATATTAGCATAAATCTGAAAACAACCTGTTCTAAATTTGGTCCAGCGCAAGTGCACCGCAAACAGTAAAATGATACCATGGCCAGCCAATGTAATACAGAATTCAATTAGTGAGTGGAGCAATGTGTGCAACGCGAACGAAAACAAGCGATTCACTCCCGCCGTCAAGGAATATATTATTAAGTATTGAATATCCGCAAACATCAGCAGCGCTTACCCTAGAGAAAATGGACATGAAACAGAACTTCCCTTCATTACCGGATTTAATACATTGGATGCTTTGAATCCTTGAAGTGAATTAAAATTCACGGTAGCACGTAAGTATGGAAATTTTGATACCTTTAATACCCGAATAAAATTACAATATACGCACTGCCCTTTGTATAAAAACTACACTCTGCATTCAAAGATAGTAAGTTTACAACTCTGTGTATTCCTTGCCGGTGTCTTCTTGTCACAAAACCGTCTTCCCGCAGAGCATTTGGGAGGCTACCACCACAACTTCACAAGCAGCTCTCCTTGAGAGAAACGGCTTATACAAAAATATATAATTGGAGGGCGATAGCGTACCCGGTGGCACGCCAACGGTGAAATGCATCGTCAATTACTTCATCTAATGAAGTGGATGAATAGTCTTGAGAATCAAAGGATTCTGTCGATTGTAGTGTGAAGTGATAAACTTAATTGAAAAACATGGATAATCTAGGATAGACAAATAGTAAAGTATTGGTCTATTTATGAGCTGTTTCCCATGTGTTTTATCATTGTATAGCACGCCACATTTTGTTAATCGTCTATAAGCGCTTTACAGGTGTATTGAACGTGTATCATAAATACTTATATTTTATTACGATATCATCGGTAATTATAAAGCAAAGAAATGATTACCATAAATGTTGTTGAAGGTAGTATGCGCCTCGATTATGAAAGACTTAAACTTTTGCTCAAACTTTCATCATTTCAACTTTCGACCATCCCTTACCAAAGCAAGAAGAAAAATCAAGGGTAAGTTGGTAACTGTGCAAAATTTTTGTACTGGACAAACAAATTACCCAAGATTTCCTGATATTTGAAATTCAAAATGGCCGCTATCCCTGTGTTAATTCTATGGAGAAAAATAAAATTTTCTATTTTCGAAAAACTAAGACGGTGAAAAGTTTTCTTACACCAAGAACTTTAAAATGAATCCCAACAAGTATTAGATGAAAAAAAAAGAATTGTAAAAGTCCGAATTTTGTCCCTGAGGCGCATTCTACCTTAAGTCATCAAAATGTGTGACTTTTCACTTCTCAATACTTCAATTCGAACTGGTTACCCACGAACTGCTTAAAGCTGACATTTGTCTTCAATTCTATATCGTATTTTTATGAGTTCACTTGGTCTTAGAGAGCTTTTCAACCTTTGCGATAGTTCCGTTGACGGGAAAGTTTGCTCAGAACCTCTCTGGACAATTATTAACTGTACTCTGTATGCGAAGTGTCTTCGGACGTCAGCGCAGAAGAAAAGAGTATTCTCCTTGGGACTTTGCTGCCTGGATAGGTTGAGGTCTAAAATAACAAAGTCAATATTGAAGGCTTGTGTGTAAATACACAGTGGAATAGGAATTGTTGATAAATACAATAGTGCCGCAAACGCAGATGGCATCCACTCTTTCCCGTTTTGCGTCTAACATTTCGTCTCAACACACGTGGTAATGCGTAGTTGAAAGACGCCAGCAAAGATACCGACTTGCTAGATCTGTTCATGCCATACTTAGAATTGTTGATAGTGAGTAATCTTTCTGCCGCTCCATGCCATCGGCAAACTACTTCTGAGGATTTCGATTTCATGTTTACCCTGTGTTTTGGCTGAGGATGACAATAACGTGCTGTTTTCCAAACTAGATCGGGGGAATACTGGCAACGCATAATTGATAGGAAATCGTCCGTGTCACTCATTGCTGTCTACAGATGAATTCTCGACCATTAAAACATAAAAATCTGTTGAGAATTAGAATTGCCTTACTGTACATTGTCATAAGTGTACCAGATATTTTCACATATTTCAACTGAAATGACCTTCCAAAACTTATGTATATTCTACTCTGAGAAATATGTAACTTTATCAGTGTGAGTTCATTGCTCAAAGTTATGTTTATCCCATAGTACTTGTAATATCAAACTGGAAAAGTGTAATAATTCCAAACACTTCAAACTTCTTATGGATGTTTGAATTCTTTAGACAATGTAAAATAGAAATACGAAAATTACAATCATTCCGAAGACTTCCGTTCATTTTATAACTCGCCAAAATTTTGCTCAAGAAAATTCCTAGTAAGCGCATCTTAAATTTTTGGCTGGCTGAGTAAACCGCCTCGCGAAAACAGTCTGTATAGGTTGCTTTCTCAAGAATTTAATATTATAGGCTTAACTAATATTACAGTAATTTTTGATTAAGGTCACTGTATTTATGTATGTTATTGCACATTAGACTATGAAACAACAATGGGCATCGACTTATTCTTACTGTTTATTTTGTTGCTTGGTAAAGTAAATAGTAACCTTTAAAAAGTATAAAGTCAGTGGTGAACATTTTTTAAGAATATCTGCATCAAGAGATAGTGTGACAAATTGTATACACGGAATCACAGCTTTGTGTGATTAGATGTTGCAATAATGTTTTAACTAAAATAATCAGTAGCTATGAAACCTGCTGCCATTTCATTTCCAGTCCGTCCCAGAGAATCGTAAAACGTCATGTGAACCAAAGCCAATAAATACAGTTTCTACTGTATGCAATGAAAACAAAATACGTGAAACACTATACGAGTTGTCATATTGGTAACATTTCACACAGCTGAAGCATGCATATGGTGATCTGGGTTTCATGTTCATCTCGCCGAGTCAGCTTTGTTTACCATTGTAACATTGCAGTAAAACGTCGAATATTTGGACATCTGAATCCCAGGTGTTGGTGCCGGGACGTATAGAGTGACTCTAAACTGTGTGTGGCAAAACCAGTATAGGGAATACACTGGTATTACTCAGAATTCTAAAAATGCACGACTTCTCACTGTACAGAAAAAAACTTGCACAGGAAAGATGAAAAGTAGTTGCAAAAGAAAAAAACTTGCAGAACAGTGGTTATTGCAGTGGATAAGGCACTAAAATCGGTCTGTCATCGTTTAAGTGTGTGTGTGGCTTCGTACAGACTTCTTCACAAATTGTACTGCTGTGTTCTGCACATGGACTTTTGAAATAAGCGCCTTTTGTTCCGAGTATAGACGTGTAATATCATTGTAAATATCATGAAGTATTGCTCAAGGTTATTAACAGAACAAACTAGATAATCTTGTCGCTATTTTCGACAACCAATAAAATCTGCTGGTTAAAGATGGTTTTGTAAATCAATGGCTGTCAAATCTGCCTACCGACAGAATGCGATTCTGTCTGTAACACCCGCGTTTTGCGTTAGACTGAAAATTCGAAATGATCTATAATGCCTACTGGTGCAAAATAGTTTACATATTATGGATATGAAATAAGATATAATTGAATTTGACTCATTCTAAACTTCTGTTGGCAATAAACTATTTGAAGAAGGAAAATTATGCAGATGTCATATTAGCGACGCCCACAAACCAATTATGATATTCCTTTGACCAACCAGCACTGTTAAAGATGAACATATTGCTAACTTCTGGTTCATATGATTAAATTGTCTATGTAATTTTTCAAAGAAACAGGAGAACACAGGAAGAGGCAGAAGAGACACGGGGAAAAGCGGGGAGGGGAGAGAGAGGGTTCGGGAATACCTGTTGGTTGTAACAGTCTCAAATTTTCTCATTATCACATTTCTCATAAATCATTTTCTTGAACACAATATTTATCGACAACAGAATAAAAAGAAAGGAAGCGTTAAGATTTGTACCTGCGACGATACATCGCCTTCAGCACAGCACACACATGGCTAGTATTTGCTCAACACCACAGCAAATCTGTTGAGAATTGACTTCACTACAACATATGAATACTTCAAATAAAGAAATGTGCTAAAATAGGGACTCGGGTTTCATGCCACCTAGCGTGTGTTGATTTCAATGCAGTGGTGTGTGTCCACTCTGCATGGCATAATTATCGGCTTCCCCTTGTGTCGCAACAGATGTCCTAGCAAGGGGTTCAGGCATAATCCTATGTGTAACGTCGATGGGAATATGGAAGTATCAGATATATGAGAAACTTTTCAACCTGATATTGAGAGCCTATTTGGCGTTTTGAGATTTGAAAATGCTTTCTTGCTTTAGATTTTGGGGTCGCCAACCACTTATCAAATTCTATGCTTTTAGACACTTTCGCGAAAATGGCAAACCTGGCGGATGCTTATAAATTTCTGAATACCAATGATTTTATTTCATAAAGCTTGGTGTTTTATTGCTACCAGAATAATGAAGGGTTATAGCGCTTGACAGGAAGGTTTAACAGATCAATTCTCAATATTATCAGTAACAGTTTCTGTTTGTAGTGTTTTAAAACCACACCAATGTGTCTCTACTTTATCTTTGACCATAGCAACCGTTATCGATAATGGTTTACAAATACAATTCTTTCTTTTAATGAGAATAATTAAGGTATGCGCCTTGAAAGTGAAAGACTTAAGCTTTTATACTTTTGCTCAAACTTTCCTAATGAAAATTTCGACCATTCCCTTACGAAAGCAAGAATAAAAATCAGCGGTCAGCGTGCAAAATTTAGTACTAGCGAAAAAAATTACCTAAGATTTCCTGATACTTGACATTCAAAATGGCCGCTATCCCAGTGTTAACTCTGTGTGGAAAAATAAAATTTTCGATTTTCGAAAAACTAAGTAAAAACTTTTCTTTCACCAAGAGCTTTAAAATGAACCCCCACAAGTGGTTGATCAGAAGAAAATTGATAACATTCAAAAGTCCGAATTTCTGTCCCAGGGGCGATTTCTACGTTAATAATAATCATCGAAGACAAGGGGTCAAATAAAAGCATGAACGTTGTCGAAGCAACAGTTACAGCTTTTATCTTGGAAATCTTATCAGCTAAGTTCTGTTTCCTTTAACTGATGGTCTGATTGGTTATTTGCATGAATTTCCTGAACGAATAAAATATTTTTCTGCCACGTAAATTTTTCTCAATTACTGATATGGTGGACGATAGGTGGTGAGTTACGCGAAGAAGAATCAAAATTAAATTCAGTGCCTGAGTGAACAGTTTTATAAAAATTGAAATATTACATTGTGAATTTTTTCCCGTCAATCTTTTGGTCTGCTTAATTTAGTCTTTCGGCGAGCGATATCTGCATGTCGAGTATATTTTGCCCTCCGGAGTGCTTACAGTCAAAACATTGTCCTCTATTACTATGTCTCAGCGCTTAAATGAAAAGTTTCAATTTCAATTCCGCCTACAGCGATATGATACTAGTACAAGTTGAAAACACGATCACTAGGGTTGTAAATTTGAAGGGGAGAGAGAGAGAGAGAGAGAGAGAGAGAGAGAGAGAGAGAGAGAGAGAGAGAGGGAGAAGGAGAGAGAGAGAAGGAGAGAGAGAGAGAGAGCGCAGCAGCAGCAGCACTGTATTGGCTATAGGATACTAGTCCGTAGCCAAGGTAAAAACCTTGAGCACAAGTATGGATATAGGGCGATGGTCATATGATACGGGGATTGTAATAATTGTTTTAAAATTAGTGCGCTGCCGTAGAAACTTGTTTTATAATATGAATTAGAACGAACTAAACAACTTCAACTGAAGATTTCTGTTATGATAACAGGTCACAAAAAAAATCATGCGGAGAAATAAAGGGATCAGACTTGCAAAGGAAAGGGATAAGAGAAATTATTTTCTTTAGAATAGAGCCGACATCAAAATTTCCCTTGTCAACTTTACATAATGTTTCATAACATTATCGAATTACAAAACAAAGGTCTTGTGATGAACTGTCTTGGTTGAAGAAAATCTTTTCATTGATTTCACATACAACACTACTCGCTTCGAAGTTTCATAATCTTTCGGTGAAACAGCATTACCAGTAAAGGTATTGTGTATACGTGACAATCTGTCTTGCTGTGTGAAAGTACTGTCAAAAGTTCAACAAAGTAAACTACTAAAAATTCTTTGGAGAGCCAGATAGCTGGTTAATAAATAGTGAATAAATGAATGGTGAATGACTTTACAAGGCTCAAATTGTTTGATTATATATGCGTAAATATGCAGTATATATTGAAATACTTGGAATATTGAGTGAATTCTTTGTGGACTATTTTTAAATACGCGGAAGATCACACTTTCGCATATTAGCGTTATGCAGACTGTGCTGCACGAACTGTATCTTGTGTAAGTGCAGAGCATTTCGAAGATTTCTACAAATAAACGCAAACAGACGTTTCCTTTGATGTTGGTAAACATAAATAAATATTGAATGGACATTGTTGAATTTTCAACAGGGGTATATCCCTGTTTAACATTTTACAAAGCAGAGATAGAGAAAGGATGTTGCCAGGACCTGATTGTAAACCGATCGCTATGTCACAGTCCAAACACCGACGATTGTGATGACTTTAAAATGTGAAAACTGCTACCGTGCAAATGGTCAAAAACACAAACATTTACGAAGAGTCAGCCTAGCAGTTTAACTACAGAGGTATACATTCCCTGATAGCCTTTGGGAATGTAAGGGATTTGCTATTTCGAAAACTAGTGCTTCCAACGACTAAACTTGCTGGAGGCGAATTGAAGGTTTGGAGATGACAGAGACTAGGGGCCGCCAATGCAGTTTTAAGAGCAGTTAATGTGTCTCGTAACAATATCTGGCACTTTTAACTTTATCCAAACTTTTACAAAAAATAATATTTAAACTAAAATTGCTGTTATTTGGTTGCTGCTGCAATGGGTGCACTTTGGTGAGCATTAACAGTAGAGAACAATGGAATTCAAAATTTGACAGCAATGTGAAAGAGAATGTTACCATCTACTGTAGGTAAGTGGAAGGATAAACAGCCTGGCGAATGCCTCACGGTCAGTCAGAAAACAATAATTTTGGCACTTGAGGTGCCTACCATTGTATCAGTAAATACCGCCTTATTTGCGATGGCAGCGTCGACAGTCTGGGGTTTGTGAAAGTTCTGAATACGAAATAGAGTATTGCACAATCGACTCCTGAAAGACAGACTGCCACAAATGAGTGCGTGTTCATTTTGTCAATCGGTCACTGTGGTAAGGGTTTATAATAATCATAAAATAATTATGTATTTTGAGGTTGTATAGATGGCACTAAGATATGTTCCCTCTTCGTTATCACCATAAAAAGAACAGTTCTGCTGCAGCTGTAGGAAAAAGCCTTCTGTGTCTCTGAAGATCAATTTTCTAAAACAAGGAAGAGGATGTTGGTATTTTGTGTCAGATCGTACCGCTGTGTGGTATTCAAGTATAGGGTGAAAATGCTTACTCAGGTAACATGTATACTCACGTGACAGACACAATTTAAATCCGTTCTCTTTAAGTTTACTGCTTAAGATCCCAGCATGTCTGCAGGTTCTTCTAGAAACGCAACATGGTGTAAAAGACCTTTGACCCCTCTTCCGTTGTGATATGCAGTTTCTTCAGGAATTTTTTCACTAAGGTTTCAGTCTATACCTCTATTTTCCCCTGACAAAAGACTGAAGGTAGAGGACGATGGTCTCTAAGACATAGGAATTTTCAAAGTGACGAGCCCTATAAGTATGAATTTGTTTTGAAAGAACAGTACTGTGTGTTCATAATGGAGACCATACCATAAAATACACTGTTTGACCGGTGAGTTTTTCACTTTCCCTGCTTCCAAATTTGTGTTTAAATATAAATGCCTCTTCAGGTGGATTTTATCCGTGTGTCGATTGGTAGGTTGTGGTTTTGTTGCATTTTGAGAATCAGTTACTCTCACCGAGTGAACCTGGTTTGGATGTGAGAGTCCGATTGCATGTCGTGCATCTACCGTGTGACAAGCTCTTTGTCTCATGTCTTTATGATGACAAATCCGGAGATGGGGAAAACAACGAAAAATCGAAACCACACGCCTGTTCCCGTATACACTTTTGACTTTCGGCGTGTGTAAGCAGTATTTCTTTATCCCCTACCTTTCAACACGGTTTTTCAAGACGGTGTTAACAAAGTTGATAACTGTCTACGAAAAGGCCTTTTCTTCCCAAGAACCTCCTTTTACATCAAATCGAAAAGTCTTAAATTAGCTCCTCGATAGCACGACGGTCTGTTACTAAGATTGCATTGCATTGTCAAAAGTTTGCATGCTAGATGCGTTTGCCCTATGGTTTCAGTTCAGGAGATCCAAAAGCTTGATTTGAATATCTAGTTTAATAAATTCAAGCAGTTACAATGTCTAGGTAAGTCCTCACTAGACAAGGGAAACGTTCCTTGAAAGTGTTTTGAAACATAGAGCATAAAAATCCACCTCGAATTGCCAGTGTCGGGCAATTTTGCGTAACGTGCTTCCATTACATCACAATTTTCACGGTGGTGCCTATCTTTAATCTGGATTTTGAAAGAGAATGAATGAAATTTCCTTGAGGGAAGTTTGAGCAAAAGTTTCAATCGTTCAAGTTTGAGGCACTTTTGTAGGAGTGAGGTATTTTCTTGACGTCGATCTCGGTCGATGTGAAAATCGTAAAATTCACACTAACTGTGTTAGCTGTATAATTGAATAATGCACGTGAATTCACTCGAATCCACATGAATACAGGCTTGCGGTGTACAAGCAATGGATTCTTGACGGCATTTTTTCTGACAATGTCCTATAGGCAATAATCCATGCTTATAATGTAAGTATTAAAGGGTTATCGACAACTCTCTTCTTTTTAAGATTAACAAGACCAAAGATATTTCGGTATCTTCTTCGAAACACAATTCTTCAACCCTTCAATGAACTGGTATATACCCATGCAACTGTATAGTTTCAAGAGTGTAAAGGGGATGTTTTGTTGCTTCACAGAGACAATATAGTGCTTCGTGGTGCCCTGAACAAACCGGTTAACAAACGTGAAACGCAGCTTATCGCCATCTTGCTTTTATCTATATAAAAACGTGCGATTCAAAAATACCAGTCCTGAGTGTTATTGTTGCTGTTCTTTAATAATCGATACGGGATTGTAATGTCATAATTTTGACAGCGAGAAAAAAAAAGATTCATTATCGGTATTTTTCTATATAGATTAATAAACCTTAATGAATTACCGAAAGTGTTTCATTATTTGTCTCTGATAATAAAAGGAATACATGATATCCCTTTCAGGGCATGGTTCAGTTGATTTCAAAGGACAGCGAACATTTCATGTGAGTAACCTCATAGATATGGGGTTCACATCTAGGCCCAGGGCCGGCCAGAACTAATCCGGCAGAATGTGAGAAGATAAGCTAATCTTTTGTCCGCGTTCACATTGCGTTCAACGCTGTCCTAGCCTAGATCATTTGGTAGCGTCTGCAACTGTCCACAACCGAGCCTGCAGCCGGATTTACTGCAGGTCTGCTGCCCATAATCTGGCTAAGTTCTTCGTAAAACATACAGGTCTTTCTTCCCCGACCGCTTGTCCTATTATTATCAGAAACTTTTTTGAATTCGGACTTCAAATGTTTCATCTTACGTTTGCATTGATCTGGGCTACGATCAAACCCATGCTCTGACAAACGCTGTGAGATGATATTGTAGGCGATTCGATCCCTTGACGTGCCGTCCATCAGATTTTTCACCATATCTTCGTTCCAAATGCCTAAAAGACACTTGATTTCTTCCGTAGCCCAGTTGACTCCTCGGACTCGCCATGTCTAAAATGATACTGAATCGTCGAATAGGTCAAAGACTACACTGCATGTCAACTACAGAGGGCATCAACTGGGACCTGAGTCGGACAAAACGCGTTCACATACACTGTTTACTGCTCGGCCGGAGACCTGGGTCGGCCACAAACCACCCCTCTCGACTAGGACAGAAATTGTCCGGACAGTGGCCGGCCAGAACCGTTCACACCTGTTTTTTTGGTCGGCCACGAACCTGGCTAGGACAAGGGCCGAGTCTTTTTTGGCTAATGTGAACGGCCCTAGAGTGTATGCAATCCATAGTTCATATATTGTTAATCGATAACAGCGTTGTGTACATTGTACAGAAACAAAACAAAATTTAAAATCACTGTCTGTCCAGAACTGTTCTATTTGTGGGAATCGTAGCGGCACACGCGGCTATTAATTGATCTCAACGAACACAGTATTAGGTCCTATTAATTTCTTATCAATGCCCTCTTCTATTGCAGGACCCTCACTCATATGTACCCTGAAAGTGAAAGGGGAGGGGGTTACAACACTTACTAGGGAGCTTCTCGTGGTTCTGATAGGCTGGCTTGATATCAATTGCATCGTTGACTCACCTGTTTCGTCGAAGTGTTATTACAGCCACCGCAGCACGATGACACTTTTATGTCTGATTCGACTGAGCATCATGAACATGGGAATACGGGACGCGCGTTTGAGGGCGTCATATTCGGTTCAACTCGGCTAAATGTGAGGTGCCTGACAAATCTCCCAACTTCTGACAAACCTTACGAAATCATGTAAAAGCAATCGTAGTAAATATTGGTCTCTCGAAATGAAACACCTCGTATACGTTTAGTACATAATAGTAAGATAGAAGATATGCAAGTCATACCTGCAGAGGTAAAATTCACCATCTATCAATGGTGACAGCATATAAGAAGTCGAATCGTGCTTGATGTGCATTCATGCAACAATCAGTGTGGTAGTGGTAAATAATGAAGTCAGTTTATGCGGTACGATTTAGGTGCTTAAAACTTGAAATTTGCTTGACGCTTTGTGAAGGGACCGTGACTCAGCTACATGCAATAGGGTTTTCTTAGGGCTCGACCATTGGATTCTGGGAGGTGTGGTCACATCTGAACAAATCTTCATTATTGTATGCAAATGTTGATATCTTTAATGTGGTCTTTCTGCTATTTGTGCCAAATAAAAAATGTTGAAACACTAGAAAATCCATTTCTGACCACAAGCTCCTAAGCTCAATATATTCCATCCAAAACTAAAAGTTATATGTGGTACAATTCAATGTACATTACATTGTTGACAAAGTAAGCTTTGCTTAATAGTGTGTCACTCTGTATTTGTATTAGAGTTAAAATTGCAGGTTTTTGACCAGGCAGATATATCTGTAACCTTATATCCTGCTTCTATATATGCTTCATATGTATATAAACATAAAGAATAAATATATGGTGATGGTTTATCTTGCCATCATACAAGCTAGGGTCTGAGGTCTATACAATAATAGACAATTGTACAACATTTAGCATTGAAATATCTCATAAAACTTTCACATTTTCATTTTAGTTTTACCAATTTATGCTCCTAACAGTTCTGCCAAGTCTAAATTGCGGAGGTCGTGTCATTCCTTTCTCATTTTGAATTACAATTAAACATGTCTTGCTGACAAGGAAACACATCCACAATGAAGGTAGTGGAACTGAGTTCAGCATTCTACAAATACATGGGGATATACAGCAGTAACATAAATATCGATACAGCTGCAGATGGATTTTATCATACACTATAATTGTACTCTAGGGAAAAATTCTCTCTCAATACACTCATAGTAACTCACTCTCGGAACCAGAGTTCTTATCGTACGTACGCTTATAAGTATCTCTGGCACAGGCAGATTAATATTCATGTGACCTTGAGGTCATTGGAACGTCAATGAACTACTTTTTTACCTGTCGCGCACTGTAGCCATGGTATTGCCACAGTAACAAGCGGCAATTCGAATTCGTTCCAGCATGCGCACAGTTATCTACAAATACAAATAAAAATGCCATTTTCCCTTGGCAGTGTTTATTTATTGTTCTTTCTTTTGGTATTCATATATACGGCCTTGGTAAATAACTTCGAGTGCAGGAGGGGTCACAATTCAAGAAAATACATCATCAGCAGATTATACAGAGGATTTGCCCAAAGGTCAGAACAGGTAAAAACCTTGTCTCTTCCCGAATAATTACACTATTTAAAAGTAGTTCCAATGGTAATTATATTTTTCCAGTTCGTGTTTTGCTATAAACTTATAGTAATTAGTTTTCAAACCGATGAACATTTTCGCATGGAGGATGGTATGTGGTGATTTACCACGTAAACAGGACACCTGTGGCAGAGTCACTTATCGCCGAATCGAACACACAAGGAATTGTGGGTAATGCGCGATAAGAACTCTGCCTGGAGAATGATACTAACTTACTATATACACTCACTTGGTTATTTGCCAAGTCACATGACAAGCACTCCAACCAAAGGACACTAAATATGAGACAATGACTAACAATCATATTTAATGAAATCAACACATACAAGTTTCTGTTTCAGCAATGTAAAAAACTTCCTGTTGAACATTCCATTCACTGTTTGATCACAGTCAAAAGTGAGCTAATAACTGATGTCTGATGTTTAAGCTGTGAAGAAAATCGGAACATCATCAACAGACATTCCAGTACCACAAGCAATATCTCTCTGGCCTTCATGTGATTTTGCATTGCTTTATAGAGTTTTGTCCACATCTTTCATTTGCTGGAACATAAGCATTGCCAGTACTAGTGCTTCTTGCTAACATGCACTCTCTGGCAAAAACAATACATTTTTAGAAGCACTCTATTTAACAACACACATATGAACAAACAAACATTGAATATTTCTGTCATGTTTGCGTCCTCTTTTCAGAGTTGTTGTATTCATCAATTATAGGTGTTTGCTGAAACCTTACAAACTTTTTAAACTACTAGTAATAAAAATGTACACTTCTAATTTACACTCTCATCACAACTCTGCAAATCTGAGGATTACAAATAAGGTTCATCCTTAGAAATATTCCATTGATACTCGGTTCCTGGCCTGGGTGGAGGTTTCTCTGCCAGCACTGATGATGTTGAGCTGCAGATCACAAAAAAAATTAATTTATGTAAAAATATGGCAACCATTCATTAAAGCTAAAACAGAAGTCAAGCAAAATTTCTGATGAAAATAAGGATGGTTCACAATATTGGAAGAAAATATCTTATGTATGAAGATCAAAAACTAAAAAGCATCAGTGGCGAGTTGTGAATAGTTTCTCTTGTCTACTGGCTTGTGCATGTATCACTGTATGGTGAAACAAATGTTTATAGAGAAAATACTCGGTTGTCAGTCATCAAAACACAGAACCATGTCTGTAAATGAGATACAAATCTGAAACTACAATTTCTTAAAAAAGAATGCAGATCACTGTGTGATTAAATGGCATATTAAGCACTTTGCAATATTACAAATTATCTGTTATCTGTAAGCAAAAGAAACCATTTATCAACCCACTTCCCTTACTACACTGACTGACAGACATGATGAATGCTACTTGACTGTTGCAAACTATTTAAGACTCACCTAGCAGCCTGTGCTGGAAGTCTTTTCACTTGCGAGTAGACAATTTCTGGTTTTGCTGCAAGTCTCCGTCCATCCCTGCTGAGGTAATAATTATCCGACAGTCTGTGCGATGGTCCATCAGGTAAATTTGGTTCTGGTATGGTTCTGTCAATAAACAAGCATCATCTGATTAACCGATTTAACTAGACATGGCGGCCGCCGTCTGTGGTATTTAGCAGCAAAATTGCTTGTGGCAGTTTAAGTGACAAGAGCTGTAACTTTTGCTGGTATTTTTGTTATTTATTTCAGTAAACTAAATGCATTTACTTGTTCCTTTCTCAGTGAAATATTGAAGTACAAAGTCCAGCTTTCAGTGTTTCCGCTGCCCGCTCGCCAAATCGCAAATGCGAGAAAAAAGTAGTGTTTGGCGAGAAGATTTTGGCAAAAGTTAGCCAAACTTGCGAATCGAAAATTGCACTATGACGTCATCACTTTGTCGGCACGCACATGTCCTGCATTCAACTTGAGACGTAATACGTATCTCTGTGCATCCCCGACCTTTGTAACACATACAGTATGAATAAAATTGTAACAAAATAACTCACAAATCAATAGTACCGCATGTATATCATGACTAGTTGACTAAAATGTTGCGAAGTTTTGGGTTTGACTACGCGCAGTGTGTGCCTATACAGATAACTCCGTGCAGTGACAACCATGTCATCGTCACGTCAACACTGAATTGAAGGATCGTAGTGACGGTGAAACTAAGCAAAACTGCAAACTTTCCTTTTTGACTGTGGCTGCTCCACCAATATGGGGGAAACCACCCCTACAACACATATTTTAAGTGCAAGTAAAGCTATGAAATGGAAAGAAAAATTATGATCAATGTACGAAAGTCGACCGTGAATTTGGAAAGGAAGGTATAGCGGCATGCATGGTCAAAACCCAGGGTCAAAAGCATACGCATGGCATTTTTTAGAACGTAGAGCGAGTTTCAAGGCACTCCTGAATAGCGAAAATGTTTGTGGTGTATTGCTGCCAACAAGAAAATACCTTTACTGGCGTTAGAAACTTGTGTGAATTGGCTCCCTTAAATATAAATTCGCGACAATTTTCAGTGTATCACGGACCGTGGTGTATTGTGACGTGACATCGTAATACAGACTTTCAGAGAAGCGCTCGCTCGTCCGCCGAGTGGGCCTAGTTCCGCGTTCACAACGTGCAACATAATACGCAAGTCTTGTCGCGATATTTGAGCATTTAACTTGATCGTCAGTGAAACAAAAAGATGTTTCTCCATATCAAAAGGGTATATATTTGATATTTTACGGTTCTGTTTACATAATAGACGTGAACATTTGGATTTATGATCCGTGATTTCCGCGATCCATGGCATGATTGAAGCTGGCTGTGAATACACACTGACGTCTTTGATGATGACCCCTGACCCAAGCGCCACTGATACGCTGTGGGCTGTCCGAGCTTCGCTTGCTAAACTTCAAGCGTAAAGCAAATGTATTGGAAGTCTAAAAATGCACATATTTCTCAAGTCTGAGAGTATTTTACTTTCGAACTGCTACGAGAATGGATATCTGATTCGTTTGAAAAAACTAGTATGCTGAACCAGGTTTCGTGCCGTTGTCTGTAGCGATATGTACAGTATCGCACGTACGATAGCGATTTCAGGTTTGTTACTGAATAACTTTGCATACCCCTAACCGTGGATGGACATCCATGGCCTAACTTTCGACAAGTGTCGCTTGGAATTCGGACAAATTTTATGTTGTATGTGTGGCTGATGTTGGCACCTTGTAATCTGAACCATAAATTGGTGTTACTTTTAGTATCCATAGTAGCACTAACAGGGTTTATTTACGTCATTCTTACGGAAAATGCAGACAAATATTTATTTTTGCATATTAATGTGAAAGAAATGACATCATTTGTGATCAGTGGTATCGGCTTGGCTAATTGAATATCTGGTTTGGCGAATAATTTTTTAGGTCTTCTAGCCAAATTTGCTACAAGATTTTGGAACCCAGGGGAAACACTGGCTTTGCCAACACAATGTGCGGAGTACACTTTGCACTGTCATCGCTGAAAAATGCATCCCAGTCTAGACTGAAATACAAGCATTAACGATAACGTTGTACATCATACATGTACACACTGGTACTAAACACTGGACATATTGATGTGATCTTGTGAGCACACATATATATATATATATATATATATATATATATATATATAATATATATATATATATATATATATATATATATATATATATATATATATATATATATATATATATATATATATATATATATATATATATATATATATATATATATATATATATACACTATAAAGCATGTATATATACCATAAAAGGAAACTGCACAATGCAGTCAGGACGAAGATACTGGAAGATATCAAAAATTTCAGCTGATGGAGTTTAGGTCATTGCTCTGTTCATAGAACCATATAACATTGGAAGTTCTACAGTGTGTTATTACAGCACCACAAGAGAAGTCTAAAAATGCTTTCAAAGGGAAGTGAATATCATATGGGTTTACTTTTAGCACATAGTACATCCACTTTTTCAAATTAGAATAATACTAAGTAATTATAATGGTAGCCAAGTGCTATCTTTTCTGCATGAGAATCACTGAAAATTTGTTAATTTTCAAAATAAAATAAATGATAATTGGAATCCTAAATTTTACTCCTGAAGTATGTGAGTTGCAGAAGCAAGTATTCTTATGTCAAAAACATCATAAATTTGTGCCATGGACTACAACTCTTTGGGTTTCATTTTGTTTTCGCCATGCAATATCATTTAAATTTTCACATCATAACTTTTCATACCCCTACCTTGGTGACTGCTCCCTTGCATATCTCAACTGTAATTTAGATTGGTAGTTTCTCTGAAAAACGAAAAATACACTTAGATTAGGATTGATTGACATTTTAAAACAATTCTATTTTACAAAACTTTCTTTTTTTCAGGTCACTCAAAATATGTTGAGTTTGGAAAGATTTTGTTTACTACACAACAACTACAGATATATAAATGTGTAAAGTCTTGTATTTTGTTATGGCGAATAATTTTTTACTGTTGCAACACTGGAACAATCTTGTGCAGTTTCAAAACAGTACATTCTTTACTTTGCAGGAACGACTAAATGTTGCTGTTTCTTCATTCTTGATACAGCAGTAGCTCGATTGTGGAGGTCGCAGTAATACCTCCATAGCTCGATATTGCACGATTGAACCCCTATCCGTGATGTTGGAGTTCGAATGATGTTGACAACAACTTGACCTGAATATGACCCGTATATTTTGAACCCATACCGATAGTCTAGCTCCAGCTCATTGACATTCGGTAATTCTTGGAATTTGAAATTAATACTATGATTTTTTTCATGTTGTAAAAATGAAAAGGCCCAAATTCAAAAGTGTCTTTGTAACAACACAGAGACAGCTACACGTCATTCGTTTGTGCGAAGTGCATTGATGGAGTGTGATTCGAGCGGCTGCCAATCCCCGCGGTGCATCACAAACAGTCTCACTCCATGTTTCTGACCAAATCAACTGAAAATTCAAATCTCGCGTGATATAGCATCTAAAGACATTTTCATATGTTTTAGAGTGGTATGCACATCTTCGAATGAATGATATGTCAAATATTATGTCAAATATACATTACTTACACCTGACAATATATTTCGAAGCCATTGGATATACTTCGTTGCAGTCGCCATCTTGGCCACACGCGCAATGATTTATGGGTAGACTAGGCTCTTCTAGGCTATGGAAAAACCG
Source organism: Ptychodera flava (assembly GCF_041260155.1). Classification (NCBI taxonomy): domain Eukaryota; kingdom Metazoa; phylum Hemichordata; class Enteropneusta; family Ptychoderidae; genus Ptychodera; species Ptychodera flava. Next base: position 39,086,744 of record NC_091935.1, read on the forward strand.
AATATAAACATCATCAAACCATTTAGGATTTTAGTATTCTTTACAAAAATATTACAGAATTATGTACTTTTCAAACCTTTTGTCATTTTATGTATATAAAGTTTCTGCTATGGGTGAACAGTGGTATTGTTCTTGAGTTGAATGTTTGGTTATCTTGGGCACGAGCCCGTGTGGATCCTGTTTTCAAATTCGGGAAACCCAGTAGATGTGGTCTTTTCGATTGCAGCTCAGCTTTGTGTAAGATGGATAAGCCAATCAAGCTAGCCAAAGTAGGTCCCTTTCCCTCACATTTGTTAAATTTTAGACGTCAAAAACACCTTTTCGGGAAGCGTAATGCATTTTCATGCTACCGGTTTGTGGAAGAAAACTTCTTTATTTCTAACTGTGTATTATCGATATTACAAGTTTGAAGCGACACTGGAGTGCACACATGATTCAAAATGGCGGCGCCCATGGTGGATAGGTTGTTTATCCATCACAGCATGGATGGTCTGTGGTATGTCCACGGTCACAGCCACAAACTCACTACATTCTCTGACATTTGTCAAGCTTGTGTACAATTCGTAATAATATGTAGCCAGCTGGGGTGTAAGAGCTACGCAGCGTAGCGTATTGAGTGACATTTATGCCGTCAACACGAATGTCAGGTGGTACCCTGCGCAAGTTTGATTCGGTATCCAGAGATGTCCGGTCAGTTGTTAGCTTGGTCAGTGCCCATATTGACAATCTAGGCCAGTACGGGAGATCGGCCAGGAGTGGTCGGTCACTTTCACAAGTACAGGGGTAGCAAGTTACCAATTCGCATTCTCATAAAACACAAAATTCTTAATCAGCATGGTTTTAAACGCATTCCACTTTGAAATGTTGTTCTTCCCTTTTTGGACCATGTCAAGTAAGCTGCCACGGTGGTACCTACCTTCTTTTATGGTAAGGTAACAATCAGACAAACAGCATGGTCAACCCTGAACACATATACGGCCTGTTTCTGCAGACCGCCCACTTACAATCGAGAGCCAGTATTAAAATCGTAGTATTACAGCAAGTTGTTATCATCAAAAGTAAATCACAATACACCATACTGCGGCCCTTGTCATCGCGTATTTAGGATTACATGCATGCACATGAAAAATAGAAGGATACAGGACAGCCCTATAATCCCTCTCACACCAATTTTTATCTCATTGTCTATGCTGGTCTTTCAAGCGGTGGCATGGTTTCCGCAATCAGGATGGCTCAGACACACCCACTTCACTAATAATATTGCGCACATCGACATATTGTCACCAAATCATAAAAAACAACCTTTCAAAGTTGTGAAATTGCCTGCGTTGAATACCCAGACTGAACAAAGCTGAAACAAACCAAAGACTGAAAATCGATGCATATTCTTTTGAAGTGACTTGGATAAAGTTCCCTGGTTGTAAAATTACTCTTACTTACAAAGTATCTAGCCGCAGAGTCTGATTTCTTCTCTATTAGGAGGTTCAAGGTATGAACATTTAAAAAATGTTTGTCCTGAGCGCTTTTTCAACTGGCTGTTGACGTTATCGTATTCTAAAGATGGGCTATATTTGCATTACGCCTATAGTTCGTCCCCATAGGACTGCATGCAAATGCGTTCACCGTTCATGACATGTTTCACCCACTGACGTCACGCTTCTAGACGTTCAAAGATTCCGCTGACAACTGTTACACCAAAAATATAGTCTTATATACAGACTTTCCTCGCGATCTGAGTGCCTTGCCGAAAATTCCGTGGTGATTTTTTAGTGCGATGCTCTACGCAGCCATTACTACTTGGGTTGAGATAAAATCACCTGCGAGGGGGCGTTTTTCATGACGGGAAAAGGTTACGGCACATGCGCAGTGCTTGTCAATACATATCTTCATCAATAGTTTCCTCCTCGATGACCTGCTTATCAGCGTTGGGCGATAAATAAGTCGAAGTAACTGCATTACTACTTTTGTAGGTATGCCATTTCGGATGCTGTCTCGGGCAATGCACTGAAAGACCTGAGGTTTTCCGATGATAACCCAAAGGCATTTTACGAATAAAATACGCGCTTATCTTGTCACGGGATGAAGAGATTATGAACCGGCGGCAACTATCCCTAGAATAATGGCTCAAAGGGCTGTCCTGTATCCTTCTATTTTTTACATTCTTGCTCCAACTGGCTAGCTCACAACTGGCCGATTCCTCTGACTTGCTGAGCTCTCAACTGGCACACTTCTCTTGTATTCTTTGATTCATATGGTCAGTCATGAGTTTGTTTCTGGACGTTTTGGTATTGAATTGCTATGGCCCAAGTCATTTTATTCCGGTATTTTCCTGGGGCTGCTCAAGTTGTTATAGCACTGGACCCAAAGATGTTTCAGCACTGACCTTGCTATTTTCTGATAAAGTACCAATTATGCCACTATGTCACTCATTTAACTGTGCTTGCCAAGAAACAAATACACATCACCAAGATGATTTAAATTTTTATCATACAGCAGGTGGACATCTAATGTGTCAAATGATTTTTTGAGAATGAATAGGAATTGATATTGCTATCAGTTATGACGGCAGTAGATAAGCAGCTGCATGGTCCAAAGGCAAAGATCAAATGTACAATTTTGATCACATTGGATGAAAGATTTGCTTTAAAACATTGTTCACCTACAAGTTAATAAGGAGAACGTGAAGTGTGTCAAATTATTGAATGAAAAAAACACTCTATAATATTGGATACAGTAGTGCCAACATGTTTGTGGTCACAGTGCCAAAACGAAATAAGGCTTGAAAAGATGTTGTGAAAACTACTTTTGCGGTAATAGTGTAGTGCAGAAATGACCAGTTACCTTTTGAGTTTAGGTGACCATCAATAGAGATCCAGACTTGAAGTAGTCAGCTGAGCCTGGTCACTGTTATGGTACACATCACTTTAAAACAGACGGGCTCAAAAAATAGCTTTTGTTATTGGCAGTACATTGTATTTTGGATTGTGGCGATTTCAGTTTCCAGGATCTCATACCTGCAGTACTTTAAGTTACTCAATCTTCAGGAGACAGGTGGTTAGGAACAAAGACTTGCTTGCTATGCCATTCAAAATTTCAGGTTACCTTGTCTATTTAGGGTAATCAAAATTTGGCAAGGTCTCTTATCTCTCCATTGCCCAAATCTGTCACCAGACAAAAATCAGGACACTGCATTTTTTCTTGATATTTTAACCTGTAATGAACATATACATACCTTTCCCCCGTGATCACTTTATCATGTGATTCAACTTCTACCAAAAAGAAATCAACGGCATCAGTCACCACCAATGCAACAAATTTTCACCAGGGGAAAGTACATTTTAATGATCACAATCACACATTGACGAAGGATGAAAGGGTGTCAAGTGAAAGAGCATGGTATGATTTTATGCAAATTGTCTGTTAACAACTGTCTAGCTTGCTATTGCAGGCATCAACTTCTTATCTCGTGCAACAATAAAACACAACTGAAAATAGTCTTCATAGATAGTATCGCAAATCTTTAACTAATAATCACTACAGGTATTTTCAGTACAAATTTAACAAATAATCAGCTTGTCAGTAATCACAAATGGTGTTGGCCACTTTCAAAGGCTCTTTACCTGCTCCTCAGAAGTGGTTGCAATGACATCTGTCACATGTTGGTGAATTGTGGTAGAGTGAAATCTTCAAAGGAAAGGAACAAGTTTAGAGTAGTTAATTTCACCCCAAAATCTGTAAAAAGTGTACAAAAGAGATGGTATCGTGAAACAGAATTTGCGTATTGACATATGCCTGAGTCAGTGGATTCTGTCAATTTATAGGTACCTTTCAATGGTACCTTTCAATGGCCACAGCTATTAAAGGGATGAAGAAGGTGGTCTGTGAAAAGTTTTTTAAACCCTCCATGTGTCTATAGCCAGAATTTTTGAATTGATAGGTCAATAGACTGTCTGAAAACTAATAGTGTAATAATGCTATTGTTATGGAGTGCACTGTTTTATAACAGCAGCCAACCAGAGTGTTATAAATATTCTGAAATTATATAAATCCTAAATTGATTTGTAAATCATTAATTGGTATGTTGTTTCTTTCAGGTAACCAAGGTTCTTGGAAGGACAGGTTCACAGGGACAGTGTACTCAAGTCCGAGTTGAATTCTTGGATGATTCCAACAGATCAATCATCAGGAATGTAAAAGGACCAGTCAGAGAAGGAGACATTCTCACCCTGTTAGAATCAGAACGTGAAGCTAGGAGGTTACGGTAGCAAAGTGCATACACAGGTGAGTCAATTGAAGCATTGTCAACATCTTTTGATATTTTAGTATGGTTTATGACGACTTACCTGAATTTTCCCGAATTCTCTACCCTGTAGAATTTAGCCATCAGTTTTTGTCAGGCTGTTTGAACAGAAATCACCATCCAGCATTCTGCTCTTGATTATAAAATACAAGCTGAAATGGTAAAACCTTTACAGTGACGCTATGGTGACACTTTGTGCCATAACGATTTAGTGACTGGTTGTAAATTGTGGCACCATTGGTCATTACAAATATTAACCACTGATGTGGTACCAGCCGGCCAATCACTGCAAAGTTTTAATGTTGGATGGATTTCCTTTGAAATATATGGCATTCTGTGTGACCGTGGCATCACATCTGGAGTTCTTTCTATTCGAAATTTACCATTTCAGCTAGGATTTAGGAATTACATGCAAAATGCAAGACCCTGGTTTGCATAGCCATCAGCCAATAGAGAGGTTCTACAACATCTATGCATGCACAGTATTGACTTCCAGAACTCTGCTATTATCGCATCCAGTATATAAGTATTGCAAAAGATAACTATATGGAACAGTAGTTACTGAACATCAGGAAGCTAAGTTAGAAGTCCTTGTGAATTCCTGTTTACTACTGCAGTTGTTCTTTCACAAATACCAGCAAACAAACTTGTTTCTCATCTTAGCACCCATTTACTTGCTTCTCTCCGTCTTTGACCATGTGATACGGTGTAACTATACCTATTTATTTTGTTATTTCACAGATGTTGTACAAGATGCTGCCATTGTGTCAAGTCCATCAGAAGACACATTTGCTGAGAAGACTTTGCAAGACACATTTTACCCAGAGATCCATCATGGTGTTTTGTAACAAACCATAGTTGAAAATAAATTTATTTGCAGAAGTTTCACTGCAACACCACAAAGTTTGCATTCTGTATTCTTTGTATATTACCGCCTGGGATTTTAGGGAAGGTGTTGGTAATTTGAAATCATTGAGTAATATCTGAAATTTTACCCCCAAGGGTCAGGACTGGGATCAGAGATTGAAACAAGGTGGGGCAGCAGTGTGGAGTGGATAATTCAAACCAAGCTAGAGGGTCTCCAAGTCATTGACTGCGCACCTCACCAATCTCTGCTGCAGGCAAATTTGAATATTCCAAACTGGGACTTCTTTCAGTCCCGAATGCTCCCAACTGGCTCATTAATCATGATTTTGATAGGAGCTTCTAGCTAGAGATCGCAATTTCCACAAACACTCGTAAAAATAATACATTAAACCAGTAAAAATAATAAATAATCTGCGAAAACTTTGAAAATCATGTCTGCAAAGCTGACAGCCGTTGGGGCATACAATTTGAATCATCAATTAACATCCATGTAACCTAGAGCAAGGTCAATATTTTGCAAGTGTTCACACAATCTAGAATCAATATTGAAACTAGTGTATATCCACATCTATTTTTTTTGTGGGGGGGGGGGGGGGGGGGGGGGTTCGAAGTACATAAAAAAGACCTACAATGTCTATCATGGAAAACCCACAATACCTAAAAAGTTTTGGTGAAATCCATCACCTGTGGAAGAGATTAGTGTGGCCACTGCTGAGACTCCCTAGCTAGATTATAAGTTTCCATGCTTGTACAATCCCTGTATGGAGATAGAATAGGATATGTGAAGGTCAACTCTGAAATTCTGTCAACTGGAAGAACCTATAAGTACACAAGGGATAGGAACCATGTGATGACATAGGAGACAGTAGGTAGTGAATCTAACCAGCAAGTCAGGAGTCAGCTTCGCCCTTCATGTATTAATATGCCAGAGAGGTCTTTTTTATGTTCCCTGATCAAAACTAAGATGTTGAAATCCTTTAATTACCGCTCTGCATGTGGACATGTGGTATTCGGTGACATACTGTGGACATAGGGTTGTCTGACAAGTTGGTCAACAGCTCTATTGTAAACTACGATCCAATTTTCCTCTGTAACCTAGCGAATGAGACCTGGCTAAATCGGTCACTTTATGGTTAACCAACGAGCGGCTGCTATTTTGTATACTATACTGAATGAGAGAAACCGGAAGAGCTGTCGCTAGGGGGCGCCCCACGAAATTTGCGCCCGGTTGCCTGCCTGACAGACCAAGGCGGGGGCAATGGGTTTGTTGGTGCCAAGAGCTACCACATTCAAATTTGTGTAATTTTATCTTGAATTCCCGTTTTACTTTTTAGAGAGTTTTATGAATTTGCTCATTTCCAACAATGAATCTGAAGTGAAGAGCTTTGCAAATGCCCTGTTTGTAGGTATCAAGAGCAGACAGTTTTGTGCAAATTGCAAGGATTAAGGATGTACGCTACCATTCCAAAAAATGTTGGGACATTCTTGAAGTTGACTTTTCTGAAAAAATCTTTATGAGTGCATTGCAAAGATATGAAAAAAATATGGGGTACCCATGCAAAATTTTTGAAAAAACACATGCCAAAATTGACAGAAAACCACTAAATCTCCCATTTTGTGAAATTTGCACTTATCAGCAGAATCTTTATTTTATCGCAAACGATTAACAGATCCCAGTGTGCATACCACATTTTTGCATTGCCAGGACAGCTGAATTAGGACAATCAACTAAAATTTGTGATGTCTTGTCTTAAAAATTAAATATTAGACCCTAAATTTATCATTTAACTGTAAAATTAGTCTTTTTTTAAAATATAAACTTCATATAAATGCACAAAATAATTTTCAAAATGTTAAAAAGTACAGCAATATCTATCAAACAGACAGTGTTCTTTGATTTAGAAGCAAAAAAAGTTGGGGTCACACGCAAATTTTCTTACTAAACAGCAAAAAGTTACGGAAAAAGTAGTCTCGCATGCCAGACCTCGAACCTGCATGCGACGCGAGCGGCGAAGCCGCGAGCAGCGAGTAACCGCAGGTTACGAGGTCTGGCAAGAACCAACTACTCAGGAATGTGATGACGTCAAAAGTGGGCTGCCTTTCCTATGCTAATAAGTATAACTTTGGACCACCGCGTACAGACGGCTGACTCGCAGCGTGCCATAACGCATTTTCACTGTACTTGTCCACCACGTTTCACATATCTGCGCCGAAAAAACAAAGCAAAAATCTACGGCGAGAATTTATTTGTAAGGCCATTTACCACCAGCTCATCGGCAGTTGAATGGGGCCAAAATCTGAGCTTCGTTTGAACGTAGAAAAATGAAAAAGCAAACTCCATAGAGGATGTCGACGATCAACAAAATGCAATCGCAAGCATTGAAGCAAGGCCGGAGCAATCTTGTCGGCAAAATTCACGGAAACGTCGTCTCCTTCCAGATAATCTGTCATGGCTACCTCCTGCTTCGGTTTCAGGCTGTCCATCACCACTTTCTTCAACGGCATAGATCATTTTGCAGATTGTTTTCATCATGGTTACTGGGGATAGCGTAACCGTGATTTCATGAAGTGAAGGCCGTACTGTTTGAGGTCAACGTAAGGCAGTTTACTTCGAATGAAACATTTCTGGATGAATGACACAATCATTCAGTCAAATTCAAAAGGCTATTTTTAGACGCTCCACCTACATTCATGAATAAACAACAGATGTACTCTTTCATCAGCCGATTTTCGAAGCATTCTATTGGACAGTATATATAGCACGTCGGTTCTAGCCAGACCTCGTAACCTGCGGTTACTCGCTGCTCGCGGCTTCGCCGCTCGCGCCGCACGCAGGTTTCGAGGTCTGGCATGCGAGACTACGGAAAAAGGGGAATTTTGTTAGACCTGAGATTTGACCCTCTAGCTTACTGATTTTATGTTAGAGCTACAATTGTTAATTAATCTCTACTGATCTTTCAAAATAAAAATAACTGTCGATTTTTCAGTGTAAAAATATAATTTCGGTTGTTTTGATTCATAAAAACTTCTGAAAGAAATATTATAAGGTCACTAGCATGATTTTTTGCCATTTTGCCCTGTTATTGACGCTCACCAGGTTAGGTAGTCTAAAAGGAACATGTACATCTTCTGGACAAAAGAGGGCGCTCTCCTATATAGAATGGTAGCGTACTACCTTAAACAATGTCTCTGTCCAATGTTAATTTCGTCCATGTTCTGATCTGCTGCTCCCATGTTTCAGTTCTTCGATTACCAACTGTTTCCTTATGGTGGCGAGAACGGAAGATGAGATAAGACCGAACAAAAAATTGTGCTGTTCCGATAACTCGACCTCCCCTATTTTTTACCTGCCGACCCTAAACTTTTTAGAGGAAGTTAAAAAAAAGAAAGAAAAAACCGTAAAATCACACGTTTGTTACTTGGCATTTGATTTTTTCCTAGAACGAGGATGTTTTATATGTGTTTTTTCTGTTATATGTATGATACATTTTTCTGGAAATGTTGTAGCCAGTGTTTGATCGCCCTGAACCCCTGAAAAATGCATATTTAAAATAAAAATATGGAAAAAATCCCTGCCGACCTACCTACCCTATTTTCGAAAACCATGTTATCTGAACAGCACAGTTTATTTTATTTATTTTTGTCCTAATAATATTCGTTGCATTTGTTGTCGAATTACAACAGAAGATTCCTGAAGGCTTTGTCGTTCCGTAATCAAACTCCTCTCCTCTATCTCACGGACTCGCAAAGTAGATACATATGCAGTCGAGTGAATTTCCGAATTTTATGATGATGTACAGTATTTTCTATTGCCTAATTCCTCGATTCCCTTCTAATTTTGCAAATTAATCAGTATATGCAAACCTATCCCCATAGTATAGCGGCTAATGAAGTACATTGTGGCTGGCGATCGTGTCCCACAGGTAACGCTTATTATCACTGAACACCTTTTGCCTGGAATTCAACGGAAAATGTGTATACACTGCATAGTCAGCCATGAAAATAGAAGTTATCCTTCATTGCTGAACCAGGTAGTGAACTTACGAGGGTAACCACCCACTACTAAGGTCGCCTGCATCTCGTTGGATTATCACTGGCGTGAGAAAAACTCGTAGTTCGTATCCTAAAATACAATCATTAACGAAGGCAAGGACACTCGTGTATTGCGGTATTTTCTACGAAGTACCGAATAAGCTGTAGATGCTTTTAAACTTGACTTGATAAAGACAGAAATTTATGACGTTGGATCTTATAAAAACCGGCCTAAAGGTCTTGCGTCTATAGAACAGTCATGTTTTAATCATTAGAGTGTCCTTTATGACGTAATCTTTCTAAAGGTACCATGATAGGTATAATGAAATCTCAGAGTAGTAAAAAGACAAACATTTTAATTTCAATAGACTTCGACTGGCGCGGTTAAACTTGAATTTTATGATCCCTTTAGATGATAATTGATTCATAGTTTCAAAAATAGAACAATACTGCAGGGTCATTTATCTGATCATGAGAACGAGAGAAATATGACTATTTAAATCTTCTGTTGCGACACTCGCTTTCTTTCATTGATAAAGCTGTGGCAGAATATATAGGCTACATTTACTTCAAAATTTCAACCACTTGTACTGAACACGATTGGAACTAATTTGGGATAATTGGATGGTGGAGTAATGTGGATATAATCTACAAATGTTATCTCATCTGCTTTTCTTTTTATATTACACACTTGTTTTTATGACTCCGTAATTTGCGATATATCAACATTCAGCTATATGGCACCTAACACTTTTGAGAAATTTGCAAAATATGAAAATTCAAATTATCCAAAATTAGTTCCAATCGTGTTACTGCATAAATCCCTTAGATTTACTCTACTGAGAAGAAGCGTACCTCGAAAAAACTATGTCATACCAAATTGACTCGATTGCGACCGCTATTCCAATTTTGATGCAGGTGCACGTGACATTTTTGGCTTTCGCCGCCTTATTTCGATGGTTGTGAAAAAACAGAAATATTTTAATTTATTAAATTAATTTGGTATATTAATGGTCAAAAAAATAAGATATACCCGGGAGGATATGAAACAATATAAAACTTAAACATTTGTAAGAATTGTCCAGCCGCTGTTGGCGGCGCACTCATAAAGATTTGAATATAAGAAACAGAAGACTTGTCAATGTCATACGAGGAGGGATAGTGAATTGATGGTGACCAGATTACTTTAGAGTGAAGCGCCTGCTTTTAAATGTGTGTAACTTGCACATAGCTAGCAAACCGATAACTTTACGATTTATTCGTGAGAGTGGAAGATTAAGTCGTGTGTGCCCCTTCAAAAATTCAAAACACGTGGTTTTGGTTGGAGTTGGCGGAGATTCACAAACGTCTGACTATTTCAGGTCAGATTTCTATTTGATTTAGGAAAGACTTACTCACCAAACTTACTCAAGTACAATAGACCATATAAGTTCTAGGAGAAGTCATGTTGCTCTCCTCCACAAACTTGTGCAATGCTAACTCATCCATTCCATATTATATTACCCCTTGTATAAGTGAAATTGCTTACTTGCTTCCTGTTGTTACTATCGACACCCTTACACATTGCTGAGATAGAGAAGCCGTTTGTACTTATTAAGGGAGCCTATAACTGACACATTGTAAGCTTATTGTTCTTGCACGGAGAAGACCTACGATTAGTTTTTGTTCGAAAAAAAATCTTGGTGTAGAACCCCTACAGCTGTGTCTTTGACAGATATCACCATTAAAGTATGCCATCTCATCAAAACATACAACACTGTTATTTCCATAATACCGAGTGAAAACTACGTTTATTATCAATACATAGGGGGGAGGTTGTATGACACATACCCTCCAAGGGTTGAGTTGCATTCTGCTGCTTTAATAATCAAAACATAAACAAACACGAAAACAAAAGAAAGCAACAATATATACCATCGATACTAATTGCGGTAATGCCACACATTAATAATGAATATCAAAACACATAATGTGGCGAAGAATAGAGAGCTAATTTTTATGATTAAAAAAAACACGTGCAACCGTAGACCCTCGAGAGTCTATACACCCATCTCGGTACAAGGAAACCTGTTTTAATATCAAATGATACCATTTATATGAGGAGTTCACGCTGCGCCTATCAATCGACAACTGGTCACGTGACTTTTACCTGCTCAGTGTTCACCGCGACTTTACGATAGATTAACCTTTGCAATAAACTTTACCTTGGTTCAAAGGTAAAAGGCAAGTTGTCATATTATAAAACGATCATTACCGACAACGCTAGGCGCAAACATTTTTACTCTCTGACAAGCGTCCAAATGTGAGCAGACAAATATTTAGTCACTCAGATTTCACGCAATCTGTTTATTTGGTCCATGCAATCCAAGTTGAACACGCAATCGTTCAAAAGTCCGACAGCTGAAACGTTTAATACTTGTTCTTATTTTCTTTGACTTTTACCCGTTGTAACCTGTACTTTCAGGTACCAATGTAATTACCAGGTATTTGCATAAAATACTACTATTTAGCAGTATAGGTCAATGAGTTGAATTGACCAGTCAGTAGCTCATAAGTTTCATTGTTCTAGGGTATATAACATCAAAGGAAACACGATTTAATAAAAGAATGACATGATGCAGCCATTTCCCGTTAATAGATTAATGATTTCCAGAATTATAAACAACGTTCATATAAAAAATGCAGAACAAAATACTTCACAATAAATCAAAGCTACAAACAAAAGAACAGTGGCATATGTCAATTTGAAATTGAAGCATCTCCCAGCCTTTGAAATGGGCGCCAGTTTGACAAAACTGAACGGGGGGGGGGGATAGGGGTGGGGGGCTCTGTCTTCAAGTTTTCTCCTTTGTTTCTTTTGTTTGTTTGTTTACCAATACATATATAGAGTAAATAAAAATATAGCTAAAACATGTGTGTTTGTTTGAAATAAAGCAATAAATAAAACATAAACTGTGATTATCACTCGACCCGGACGAATACAATGTACTGTTACAGGCATGGAAGTTACAAAATATGGTCATCTTCTGTCACTACTACCTCGATGTTGACATTTGATATTTTCATCCTGTCGCTTTAATACCGCCACAATAGCATTGATTTTCCTATACGACGAATTCAATTCTACTGTAAGTTTGTTGCAAGTGAGAATTTTAATACTACACTTTCATGATTGTATCATTTAGGATGAGTTGCCAGCTGTCTGATATCCAGTTGTCAGAAGCGTACTCACAGGTGATGCTTCAATTTCTGACAAGTACGATGATATACCTCATGTTTTACACCTAACGCTGGGTCAGAGTGGAGTTCTGACAGCAAACGAGCAAAAAGTTTCATGTAGTACCGAACACCATAAACACTTAACACAAATGAAAATAACAGAATCCCATTATGCATATGGCAATCTTGCTGCGGATCTGTAGCCTGCAGTGGCAGGCCTACGGATCTGCAGCAAATGACAGTCTACCCTTTAGTCTTTTCGTCGGGAAATTGGCGGAGTTTTCTTGTCTTCTTTTCTAATTCTGAAATGCCTTATTTGTCGTAGGTTTACTGCAAATTCCACATGGCTATGGCGAAGGCAGCCCTCTCCAAAATCGACGTCGAGCTTGTTAAGAAACAGTGTTTGTCGTCGTCGAAAGCCTTGGGAAACTTAATCATGTGTTCCGGCAATTGTAATACTGAACACTGGTAGAGAATATGCGAGCTTAACATAGAATCATGTGACCACAGTGAGCTGTTCCTATTGGTCTTCATCCCATTTGATGGTCTTCACCTTTTTAAATACTCCATTGGCTGAAGGTCGTAAATGACTATCTGCCCAGCAAGATTCCATGAGTTCACACCAACCACTGTGCATTGGCTTGTCGCCGTCCATGTTGGGAGTCTTGACGTGTGACGCAAAGACCTCCATACTGGCCAGATGTTCATCTTTGTAATTTTTGGTGATTTTATCACCGTACCACAACTCCCACATCACAAGTCCAAGACTGTAAATATCGGAAGTGGTGTGATACACTGCGCCTTGCAAGACTTCTGGACTGAGATAAACGAACCATTTGGTTGTGTTGTTTGGAGCTGCACGCACTTCACGAGGCAGACCGATGTTGGTCAGCATCACCTTGCCCATGCAATTGACCTGAAACAATACAATTGTATTCAAAGTTTAAATTCCACGTTTCATTGACTGCGTTAGCGAAAGATCCGTGGTATCAAGATATTATACAGCGCTTAAACATTGAAATTTCTTCATCTTTTTACACTACACTACACTACACTACACTACACTTTACACTACGCTACATATACACTACACTACACTACACTACACTACACTACACTACACTACACTACACTACACTACACTACACTACACTACACTACACTACACTACTCTACACTTCACTACACCACACTACACTATTTTACCACTGTACATTATTTTTGTGCAAATACTGCAGGAACAGGACAAAAATAATCTCACACCAATGAGCTAGGATGCAATGTCTCATACTCGTTTGGGAATTTCAGTCTCAAACGAGAAAAAAAATTTACATCGCAGCCTATTAGGGTGGGGGATTGTATTATTCTTCTTACCATGAGAGTGTCAAGAGAAAGCTCGATATGGACAAGTCCTTTCTTGTGCAGGAAGTCTAAACCACTGGTAATGTCCATGACGTAAGAGACGACAGATTGCACTGCTATTGGTTTGTAGAAACTTGCCGGTCTCTTGTTGATTTCCCCTTTCTGGAGTTTGCGCAGAGAGTATCGGCAGTTCTCTAAGACAAATGCTGGCTTCTTTGTTGAACACATGGGATCTTGGGTCAAACCGAGTAGTGTTGGAATATTGTTGGGAAAACGAAGTTTCCTGGTAGGGAGGAACGTAAATATTCACCGTAAATCATTTGAAAGTGTCGAGTTTTCAGCAATTCTTGCACATCGACCAAAATATTCTTGAAATTAAAATGCAATGCTGATGAGGCATGTAAAATATTCGGTATATTGGAAATATTATGACAATTGCATGAATGTTCATCTCTTTCCTTTCAAATGATATTGTACTAAATACTTTCCTGGCAGAACGGCAAAGATCAGATGGGTAGAAGTAGGTTGTTATTGCATTGCCTGTATGCAATCAGTTCTTCTGGTTAGGACAACCTTTCACTGAAAATGCGTATGAAAATTTACAGCCAAGTCGATAATTGTATGGTAGGGCGTAAATGATTGAAAATCAATGAACAGCAATGAAAAAAAATCACCTGAAATTTTCTTCTTCTTTTCTCATTAGGAATGCACTGTCTTCATTGAGGTCAAGTAAGTATCGCTTGACGATGACTGGCCTGGGTGTGACGTCACCTGGCCGAGTAATTTCCATGTGATGGTAGTCAAAGAAACCACATTGTGACCCCGGTGCCGAGGAATAACCTTTCAACATCGTCGGGTCGATTTCGAATTCCCGGATGTCCTCGTAGCCGTATTTGGAAAGAAGGCCGTAATACTTGTCAAAAACCTGTTGAAGAGGTCCGTACAGTTTCCGTATTTCATCTACGCTCCTGGTATCTCGCTTTAATGATTCCATCATCTGAAAATATGGAATATTTGGAAGTTTTCAGTAATCAATACTCTGGCTCGGCTTGTAACGAAGACCATTGAGATGATCACAACTTCAGTTATATAGTTGAGAGGAACAATATGACAGTAAACTAGGGAAGAAAAAAACAATTAAAATGTGGTACTTGTAGCTAATTAATTAAAATTCACAAAAGATGAATGTTATAAGATTGCAATTCAAAAACTATTACTCTGAATCGACTGCACATAAAACACAATAATTCCATTTCTCATCAAGGTGTCTCTTTGAAAATCTGGCTTGACTATCGTAACGAATTTGGTTTCAGTGTCTTATTGTATCTTATCTCGTGACAAGTCGATATCAATGACTTATGCAATGCTTAAATCAACTTATTATTTTGGAATAAAAAATACCATGCCTCTATGATGATGAAATTTACTACTGTGAAAGCTTCAGACAATCAGTGTTTTCGGCATCGGATCAAGTATTTGAAGTGCCACATGCATGGCTACAATTATACAAAGTGACGTGTTGATGGACGAAAATAAATTTCATTGCACATACATTTACACTGTCAGAGTATACGAGATTAAAGAACTCCGAACATATTTTATACACTGCTGTGTTACTTGCACTGATATTTACATTTAAGTTACAGGGATCACCTTTGGAATTAAGATAATAGGTCTCTTATAGGGTACGTATAATCGGCCACTATTCACCAAATGCCGGCAGCCACGTACTAACAGTTCCATTTTTAAACCGTCATAAAAGTTATGAGAATTGTTAAAACACGAGTCTACCGGTCCTTTAGTAGCATCCCCCGTTTTCGGGAGCTACAACTTACCTGCCTGTCAGCTTCAATCATTTTAGGAATGGTGATTTCTAACTTGGAGACCACGTGATACACTGGCTTCAGCTGAGAAACCACGTACTTTCGCACGTTCTCTTCCTGGCCAAACTTTTCCAACACGTAGAGCGCCCTCTGTTTCATGTACTTGGCGGGATTCTTTTGATACTTATGCATTTGTGCATGCTCACCTCGTTTATCGTAGAGTCCTGTAATGGATAGCGGAAAAGGTTAGTATCGGTACATTCTTCAAGAAATAGTCACGGTGACGCAATCAGTTGCTGAGGCAATTAAATGGTTCAATAGTCAGTGACATTATTATCCAAACCAAGATATTTGGTAATTTATGAAAGCTGGGAATTCAAAGATATAAAGATTGAACATGTGATAGGTACGTTTCGAGACAAAATCCCTCGCAATTGTCGCGATATGAAGGTATATGAACGCCTACCTTTCATATTTTTGCGTCCAAGCCAAATTGGAAGAGTGAACACAGAACTAAGAAAGTTGAAAGGCAGCCACATAGATGATGTCGAATCGCGATCAGCAGCGTTCTTTTTCGCATTTATTTGAATAAGTTTATGCTTGTAATTATGAATTTCGTCATGAACAATGTCCTTAGTAACCATCTCTTCATCGTCGATTTTGATATCCGGTCTTTCTATTGCCGTTTCTATGGCTGCCACTTTGCCCTCGATCGTCTGGAACTCCTTTCTGAACTTGTCCAGCAGAAGTGGTTGTAGTAGACCGAAGAAGTTGGCCCTCTCTTCCCAATCGCAGAGTTGTTTGTGTAGCTTCTCGGTGATAGCTGCCTCTATCTTTGACTCGATGACCGGCCATGTCAGTCCCTGGGGATGTTCGGTGTCATCCCAATCGCTCATTTGTTTGTTGACGTCATCAGAAGAGAGAACTTGCTGCAGCTGTAATATGGCCGCCTTGACGTTGTCCTCTAAGAAGCTCTTTAGATTGATCATGACAGACTTGGCTTCCATCTCTAGTTTCAAGAGCCGTTGTTCAGTGGCTTTGTAAGACGTCTCCAAGCTGAGTGAGTCGCGTTTGGTTTTGTTCAGGTATGTGTTGACATGTAGCAGGACACGAGTAACGAAGTAATCCAACCAACTGAAATTATCACAATGGGAGTTCTGTAAAGCTTACAGTACATCGTATGCCAGACAAAAATCAATTTCTAATGATATTGTGACTTTTCTTGCAATATTAAATTATCAAATACTGCTTGTTTCAAATCGACTTTTGAATGCTCATATCAAAATATATCTTATCTCTAGTTTGTCACAAATCATACTATTCCTTGCTTGAAAGATCCTGTAGCACCCTGGAATGCAATACTGATGCAAATATTACTTTTCGTTAAAGTGATAATGAATGACACTTTCACTGTCCGTTGACCGATCCACTATCATTTAGAATAGGAAATTGTTGGCATAAAATCGATTGTTCAAACGATTTTAATAACACTTGCTGTGGAACACAAATTTCTGTACATATTTTTAAATTAAATAATCACAATGAAGAATGAAAACGGGTCGTGTATGAAGCCGCTATATAGATGTTCACTTTTAGAAAAACCATGGTAACGACGCTGAATGGTGCTGTAAGGGAAATACTGAGGCTCAATTTTTATAGTCGAGATGTTCATTTTCCAAGCCCCACGCCCCGTAGCGGTGAATTTCTGACATGTGTGTACCCATTCGAGCATAAAAGAGGAAAGTGTTGAGAAATTAGATAGATAAAGAACCCGAAGATTTGACTGATTATAGAGTAACTATCGATATGTATATATAGTCACCAAGATAATTCAATAAAATAAACTTCATTACTGCCAATCAGAAGTCGTGCCAATACAGGTTATGATGGAAAACATCTCACCTATAGTGTACCTGTACTTTGCTTGTTAAGCTGACGGGTAGAAGGTGCTGAATCCCGTGAAGTAGACGTGCAAAGTCACTTGTGATCGAGCCATTCTTCAGAGCTGATGAAGCGTTTTTTGTCGATAAGAAAAACACCTGCAAATATGTTAAATCCTTGTCAATTTTCCCTTGCATTACTGAGAGCAAGCCTGAGCCACACTGCATGGTGACTGGACATTGTTGGAGTTGGGAAGAAATCAGATTGGTTCACTGTTCCATTTGATCAAGCCTAATAATTTGCATCAAAGTGTTTCATTATGACGTTTTATAACCAAACAATAATTTTTCAGAAGAATGGGAGAATTTTTTAAGAAAATCCGTTGGCCTTAAACGTTTAGATTAAATGTCCCTAAGGTAAATGATTTAGTCCATATCAGTGTGTGAAAATAATGAAGTATTTCCTGATCTTGGTTGGTCAAGTCATTTCTCTGTCGAAACACATATATTGCTGTTTAACTTCAAATCAATAAGTTAATGTTCCCTGATGTAACTTACCTGAGCCATCGTTAACCCTGGCCAACAACGCTGTAACTTTTTCATTGTATCCTCTTTGACAAGTTCACTTTCTTTCTTCGGAACACAGTCCCATTTGTTACATACGAAGATGGCGGCTCTTGTGTTGAACTTCAGCTGCTCATCCGGGCTCTTCCTCTCCAAAACAAGACGCAAAAATCTTTGCAGCTGTTGGCAAAAATCGAGACATATCGAGTACTCTACTGTTTTCACACCCTTGTATAAGTTGACTGGACTTTTCATGAAGCTACATACAGCCTACCTTTACAAAAAATGCCTAATTTTGCTTTCAATCGTCGTTCTGGCATAAAATACAGATCACAGTAACTTACCCCGAACTCTATTCCTCTTTCTTTTTATCAAATCCATATGTCGACGTGCACAGTTCAACCTGCACAGTTACCATTCTAAAATTAATATTAAGGACATATTTCCACAGTGTTCACTTTTGACCAATGAAGTGCAACCACGTCCGATATTGCGCCAATTTTGATAAAGTGAATTTAAATTTTACAGGTCTCGGGTTAATTGGACAGTTGCCTCTCTGTTGTATAAACTGGCTTGCAAACTTAGTAACTTTCCTTAGAAAAAAGACTAATTTTTTTTGAAAAATTCAAGTATCCAAGGGCACTTACTCTGTCTTCTTGTACGCCACCAGCGTTAGCACTGTTAATGACGTAGACGAAAGCAAATGCTTCATTTAAATATCCCGTTACTATGGCATCCATGACATCATTCTCGCCAATGCCGGGACTATCGACAATGAAGATTCCGTTCTAAAGATAGCAAATATTAGAATAAAGTATTTAGGTCTATGGAAATTGAGTTTGAAAATTCAACATTTCTCAAGCGAATTCATATTTTTTGCATCAAAAATGGGAGATTATGGAAGTTTGATAGCGACACACACTCATTTATGCTGTCGTCGTTTTTGAGTTCAAATGCATCTTCAGGGAGAAAGTTAATATTCGAATGATGACTTTCGTAGGGCACTAAAAGGAAAATTTACAGGTTTCTTCATTATTTTGTTTACTTATGTTTGTTTCGTACGTATGTATGTATGTATGTATGTATGTATGTATGTATGTATGTATGTATGTATGTATGTATGTATGTATGCATGTATGTATGTATGTATGTATGTATGTATGTATGTATGTATGTATGTATGTATGTATGTATGTATGTATGTATGTATGTATGTATGTATGTATGTATGTATGTATGTATGTATGTATGTATGTATGTATGTATGTATGTATGTATGTATGCATGCATGCATGCATGCATGCATGTATGTATGTATGTATGTATGTATGTATGCATGCATGCATGCATGCATGCATGCACGTATGCATGCATGCGTGTATGTATGTATACATGCATGGATTGCGTGTATCTATGTATCTATGTATGTTTGTTCGTTTGCATGATTGCTTGCCTGCTTCTATTTTTATCAAGTACACTCCATATTATGTTATGTTTTATCCTTCTGTCAAGTCGCTCATATCCCAATGCATCAGGGCATAGCATGTTGTCGACAAGTATCTCTAATAACCTCCATCAATTGATAGCCAGTAAATGTAACTTTTGATAATTTTCTCACTATTGTTGTTTTGTATTTCAATCGCAAGTTCTTGTTCTACTCCCCAAAGCATGTTGAGATACACAGTATTCAGCTTGTCAACGAAATCTATACATGTGTAGACTGCATTGTCATATTTGTTGAAAGTGAATTCTGGTCCGGACTATAATTGAAATGTAAACAATAACAGTGCATTTTACAACACATAGACACTGTGTTGACAAGCTAGACGGTAGGTGTTTCAACATGCTTATGGAAGTAGAACAAGATCTTGCAATTGACATACAAAACAAAAATAGTGAAAAAATATCAAAGTTTCAGCTACTAGCCCTCTGAGTCATACATCTTAAGCACATTGTCAGTGCAACAGCCACTCCGTGCATGAGATTCCGCTTGATACGTTATGACTCGAACTTGATTATACTAAACCGCCCGCATTTGTCTATGTTTTCTCGATGCAGTGCAAACTTGTTGAATGGAAGACAAGACTCTTGAATTCTGCGTGTTGCAAACCCTGTACATTCTTGAGGCAGGAGATTTATGGGTTACATTTAAAAGTGCGTGGTAGGCAGTCGGCAGCTTTCATAGAGACGAGAACTTTAAAGCTTTACGGATCCTCACCTTTAGAAGTGGAATAGGCATAAAGAGTTCGATACTCTCGTAGTTGCTGCCTTTCTCGCGATCTCTCGTCTGGTGAACATATTTCGACAGCTTTTTGAGTAAGGCTTCTCCCCGTTCTTCCACGCTGATTTCATCGGAACCCTTTCCATACATGTAGTTGATACGTAGCTTTCTCTGCTCACCCCATCGTAAAATGCAGATGCTAGACGTGGAACTGAGATGCGAGTACGGCAACACGTCTTCACCTAATATCAGGTTTAGGAGACTGCTTTTGCCAGCTGATGTTTCACCTTAGTGATGGCAATAAATCAATAGAGAAAAGAAATATATTGTATCTAATTAAAATGAGATTTAAAGATGGCGCTCAACTCTATTGGCCTTGCCTTGATTATGTCGAACAAGCAAGAGTCAAAAGTCCCCATTCCTACATCCGGTTTAATAACATTGTGTAATCGACTGAATTATCGAAGGTATTTTATAAAGTCAAGTGCAGATTACGCCATGACATTCTAGAAAATGCAAATACGTAATTTCATCACTTGATATAAAGGTTAAGCGTTTTGTGCGATACCTATGTGTTCAGTCTACCAGCAATGTTAGAGTACAGGTGTTGATATAAAAAATGCAGTGATGCAGACTTCATTAAACTTTAACCAGGCCCAGTAACTTATCACATATTAACTGAATCTAAAATGTTTTCCCAAGAGGAAGCTCAATAATTTATTACAAATGCAATAGTCCAAAGTTAAAATGTGATAAACGAGGTGATGACAACAACTAATACTAACGACTCGACAGGGCGTAAGTTTACCGAAATCGATATAATACAGGTCGCTGTAACAATAACCTAGGTAATTAAAAGGCTATGAAAATATTTCAAGGAAAACTTTTTGGAGCTACGTTTGACATTATCAGGTTAAAGTTCAACACTATTACTGTTATTACTGTTAGAGTTGTTTTCATTGTTGATTTTTGTGGCGCGGTGGAGTGTGTCATTGTGGGAAACCGATTAATGTTAGATGTCAAATATCTTTGGGATGCACAGCTGCAGCTGGTACACCTTTCAAACCAGACACATGTGAGACGCGAAGTCCTAACGACACAGATAGCTACGTATGCTTTGCATATGTCAAACACATGTTGCCGGTTTTGGGTCTGTAAAGTTAGAACCACTTTGCTTGTCATTTAAAGCCTGGGAAATATCGGCAGATCGATTAAAGATAAATTAATCAACGATAGAGCCTCTGCCGCTCACGAACTCTATTAAACAAATATTGGTTAACCTGGTGATAAATGCGAAATCGGTGAAGGAGATCATACGGAAGACCATGACACAGTCTACCAAATAAATAATAAATACGAAAAACAGTTTATCTAGATGACCGGGTGTTCAGGTCAGCATTTTTTCCCGGTTATAGATACCTATTTACAATCAGGAAATGTCATTGGTCAATATGTTTTTTTTATATTTGTTTTTAACTGAATTTTAATGTGTACACACGCTGCATTCATGCTCAGTTAAATGGTGAAATAGCCTGCCGACGCAAAAATGCTGAGAACAGTTCTGTCAAGATGGTTCGTACATATTAAATGACAGGAATTCAAATAAAACACTGAACGGTGAGATAATAACTATATGTAGTTTGCTGAAGTGTAACCGGACACGAATGCATAAAAACATTCTGAATTGCACGCATTCTCTGTATTGTTAACAAATATTGGCTTAGGTGCAATACTGGTTTCAAGGCATTAGTAGCTACGCAAACAATGTCGGTCGTATGGTTGGGCAATAAACGAGACCAACAGGTCATGATTGTGGCATTTCTATCTGCATGACTGGGTTGTGTTATAAAGCAGACTGTTGATCGGCTCACGCACGTTATTTTGGGCGGGGTCGCAAAATTGTGACTTATGCCCGTATTGTCAACACTAGGTCATTGTGGAAGAGGGACAATAGGTACATTCGGTATAATTAATTCAGGTGAGGGTGAACCTCATAATGAGATAACTACGTTGTTGTAGTCTGAGAATGTCTCATTTGAAATTCAGTCTAGCAGAACACATACGCATCAGTATAGTTGTATTTCAATCAACAGGAGTTTGTTTTCCCGATTCAGCGATTGGGTATTAATCATCATAATAGCCAGTAATAACAATGAGAAATTATTGTTCTATTGTATGCTACAACATATGCGTGTTTCGGTGTTCGAATTTACTTAACGGGGTGAAACATAAGCCGGGTTTCACAAATAGAGAAAAACAAATCTTAAGTGACATCGTGGAACACTAGCTACGAGTAACTTTGAATTTTCAGTATTGCTTGCGGCATGGCGATACCAAAAACATTTCCGCGTTGGCTTCAATTTCGCATTGCAGTTCAAGTGGCGACAGAACAAATCTTATGCATTTGTTGAAAAACGGACTGTGGAAATAGTAAGTATAGATCGGAACCTTCTCATTTATATTGCGGAGGCAGTTCGAGGCGTATAGGAAAGAGCAAAATCTGACAGTTTTTTCCCGTTTCACGGAGCTAGGATGTCGAAAACACGGTTTGTGTGCGGTGAACTGTTCGGAAGTGGGTTAAAGCACGTCGGATGGGTTAAAGCATAGTGTGTTTTATTTTTTGTCTTTAGGAGTTTCAAGTAAAGGTGTGTGACATGATTGACTCTAAAGAGTGTACAATTTTTATGAATTCGCTGATCGAACTATCTACCTTCCACAATTTCTGTGCAATGTCACAGAGAAACATATAGACAATCTATCTTTCTCTATGGCAATGTGATAGTTCAATAGTTAAATAGCCAATAACGGTGCATTTTTGAGGTATCAAAATTAGTCACGCTTCTGTCATTCGTTTGGAAATTGCATCACTCAAATGTGAGAGGGGTACATAAACGAAACTATAAATAAAAGTCAACTTTGTGAAAACAGAATGTATTAAATAAATACTTACCGGCAATTAATATAGGACAGTCACCAGTTTGAAGGCTTTGTACAATTTTTACAACTCTCTCTGAAAAGTCACCAATCACATCCTCCTTTTGTAAGACAGCTGTTAAATAATCGTCAAAATTCTCGAAGTGTTGCTCAACTTTCTCATATAAGTCTTGGAGTCGTTTCCTTCGCTCATCGTCTTCCTGCTGGCACTTTGTTACCAAGGTGATAGCCTGTCATGGAATTTTAGGGAGGGGATATATACACATTACACAAATAAGTCGCCGGTACAGTCCCATCGGCCTATACCTATCTTTATTTGGACCTATTAACACATACTAGTACATCATTTCTCTAGAGGGATGCGGTCGTCAAGACAACGACAAATATGGACGAAAGGACAAAGTGCAAACTGCTCAGAAAGTGTGGATATTTTAAAAGACAAAAATTCATTTAAAGAATTTCAAAGTGAAGGCGGGTGTATTAAGATTTTCGATTTGCCCCACGTGGTGTGGCTTCCATACGTTTCCAGCATGATGTTAACGATGTTGACCGCCGCTCATTACACACTAAACATTTAACAAAACATTACCTATTATTGAAGTCAGACGATAAGACACATTATTGAACAATTATATAATACTTGCATCGCACGCATAACAAATAATGATCGTTATCAAACTGGAAAAATCTTAACATACATTCAGATTGGCTGTTTGTTGGTCTTTCGAATTATGTATATGACTTCGGAGTAAGTTTTTGACTTGGTCCAGTGTTTGTAAATTATCATCGATGTCTATGCCGAGATCGTCAGCTAAATCAAACGCCGTCATCAGGTCCTCAATGTCGTCAATTTTCCCCTCTGTTAATTCAACATCAGTTGCCATGGTTACAGTACCAGTCAGCCTGGAGACAAAGAGTAGCAATTTACACGAATTGTTTATTAGTTTATTCATTGATTTATTTATTCATTTATTGTATGCTCATTCATTTATTTATCCCTTTATTCGGTCATAATTCATTTATTCGCAGTATTATGTCAGGCACCCGCCAAGAAAACAGTTGCAGCAGCAAGAAAGGATTTCAGTCATACCATGTATATACCTCCATGGTCATACAAAGTGAAGGTAGGCGTCGAAGTTTACATTAGCGATGGAGCAATCGGAAATAACAATACACAGAAATGTCTTGACTACGGGTCGTGTCATTCTCCCTTTGATTCCCTCTGAGGGTATTGCACAGGAACCACGAAACAATTTGTTCATTTGAACATGATGCTATTGACATATTGTTGTTGATCGTTGGAGTCTAACTATGATGTGAAACCACTACACGATACTACGACAGTAGGTTCACTTGATTCAGAGATGTCGGCTGAGTTTAATTTCAAACAAATCGCTGAGCTCCAGTTCGTGGTGTTGTCTAGTTGTGTTTCAGGGTCTTTCACACGTTTGCTCTCTCTTTTTTTAATGTATCGGCTTCAGAAATTACTTTGGAAAGGTTATGAAGGCAAGGAGAAATTTGCGATTTCTTGGGGGATGGGGCTCGTCGGATAGGCTGTATAATAGAAGTGGGTAGACACATATCGGAATAGTGAATTCAGGAACTATAAAGAAAGAAAGACAAAAGAAAAATGACATGTGAAAACAGAATAAAAAAAAGATAAAGGCAGTTTGGCTCCTTGTCCAAAATTTCCCTTTCTTTGGACAATAAACGAGACCTTTGAAAACATTTTCATTTTATGTGTCCCTATATTTTTATGTAATGTGTTCTTGGAAACCAGAATATTTGCTTTTGAAATGTAATAGACTTGCAATCCTACAGCATAGTGTACTATGTACATTGTGTCTATTCTGGATGTGAATTCACTTGTCAACGATAATATTTGATATTAAATAAATACAGGGTGTCTTGAAAAGCTGTACTTTTTCAACGTGACTTGGGGAGTAGAGTCAGAATAGTGTTGGTATTAGGCAAGAACCAGTACTTTAGGGACAAAACAAACTGAAAACAACGGAAAATACAGGTTTAGAAAATGGAACAAGATTAGGGTAGTTCACTACTCAAAGTCGAAGGACTTAAACTTTTGCTCAAATTACCCTAAAGCTGGAGAAGACAAATCAGAGATCACGGTGCAATATTTGGTAAATGAGAAATGAATCATCAAATATTTACCGATATTAGAAATTCAGAAGGGCTGCGACACCTGTGTTAACTATACGGGAGGAATTAAATTTTCGATTTTCAGAATAATAAGCCGATAAGCTCAATAAGCTTGCGATGATTCCCTAAAAGTGGTAGACCAAAAATGTTTTGTAAAAGTTTGAGAGTCCGAATATGTGTCACCTAAGTCGCGTTCTACAACACTGTCATTCCAGACAGGTTTATCACATGGTAAAACTGCCTTGTTTGTCCGGCACTTGAATACATATGTTCAAAAATAGAAGACTGGTTTCGTATTGCAATTGTGAGAAGGTGTTTGTATGTTTGTGTTTGTGAAATGATTTATGATTTATACCTGCCTAACGTGATAAAGCCGTGGATTTTGCAATTCACTTCTCCTATTCACAACGATAGCAGTCGCCAACATGGCAACCAGTGCAGTGGGGGGAGTTGTAATTACGCGCACATTTAAGGTTTGAAATGGACATGATAACAAAATTAATCGCTAAGCATGCTGAGAGGGCGACCGTCGTCATACTTTGCGCGATTAAAATGCTGCCAGACAGTACTAAAATATTCCCTTGAAAATCTGACGATCCGACTTTTTTACTGTTGAGAAGTATCATGCATATTAATTGATTTTACAGTTTCTTTTCAGTCAAGACTGGCAAAAAATGAAAAAAAGAAAGTTCTCGACCACCGACCCATATTCCTGTCGGAATGTCAGGAAACAAAAACTATTTTGTTTTCTCTTTTTTTTGCTTGAAACAAATCAATGATGGTCGGGTTCGATTTCATTATTGCTGAATGACTGTAGAAAAGTAAGCATAGAAAATCACTTAAGCAATGATTGGATTCCACTGATGCAGCAGTGTAGGAGATTGGTCCATCACTCTCAATATTCAAGTTTCTGTATCCTTGTTTATGTGATGTGAATACATTGGGATTTAATTGGTGTATATTTATCTCAAAAAGACGCAGAGTTCAATCAAACCGAAGAACAACTAACCCGGAAGAGAGATCGCATTCGATGTGAATACCTCTACTACTTAAGAACACGTGATCGATTTGCTATTAAACACAGGTATACACTGCCCACCCAAGGTCACTGAATAACTCTAAACTATTACCTCATAATCATAATAACGTTCGAAATTGTATACAAACGATGACACTGAAAAATTGAGACGCACCTCTCGTTATTTATGAGTTTCACATCAGTCAGCCGAATCGATAAGTCTAGTCATTGAAAGGCTAAAGTCATTGCTATTACAACGCAATTATGGCTGGCTAAACTCGCTACAGGGAGCGAAAAACTTTAACCGAAAGTACACTATCCTGTTTGTGCTTACCCGATTTCACTGAGTCAACAGGGATTTGTTTCTGTGCTGAATCAGAACTCCGTTTTCCGGCGCGGTCGTTAACATTCACCGCTGGACTTCTACTTACCCCCGTCAGCTTGCTCTACAAAAGTACACAAAATTTGATATCGGCGACTGCGCAGTGACCTACTTACACGGAAGTCGAGATAAAACGGCCAAGGGAACAAAGTTTAGCTGGTAGGGTGACACGTACGGCACGACATTCTTTATGCCGACGGTGCACATGGTAGCGCTCTGATACTGTTTTTATCGTGGATTTGAAGCTTTGCCGGTTAACATGTCGAGTGGCAAGCAATTGGCTTACACAGAACAAGATGTGGCAAACCTAAGTGATCTCAGACAAGCCCGCAAACTGCTCAAAGCCAATGAGATCAGTCTTGAAGGGCTTCAAAGTTTGAGAGATTGCAAAGATCGTCTGAACCAGTGTCTGAAAAAGGGCCATAGTGCCAATCAAGCCGGAGCGTTTACCAGGGTAAGTTGCTAACGACAACTGTCAATCAATTACTTAGAAATGATCGATAAGATTCAGCATACTACAAAACACTATGGTTTCGTTTTTTTGGAGTCAGTACTTACCTAGTTGGGAGAGTGGTATGGAACGCGGAAGTGTTTTTGTTGATTACTGAGCGTTGTGTTACGTCCTCGATCACACACGGTGTCTTATGACCAAATACGTTCAGGGTAGTCACTCGAATATACACACATTTCAGAAAACTTTCAACTACTTGGTCAAGTTATGATAAGTGTAAATGATGTTGACGATTCATGTATCTCGGAGCGACAAACGGCAGTACAATCAGCTAATGCATTCTATAATGGTAGGGCGGGGTGCTGCATTTCAACAATTAATCATGCCATCTACTTGTTTACAGATGACCTTTGACCTCGACTAGCTGCTTGCCTGGTCTTACCTGTATAACAATAGAGCTCATGGTGTCATTCTATTTAGCCACCAACTACATTCAAATGACACCTAACACTTCGCGATGTGCCTATTTGTAATTGTGAGCCATGCTGTTACTGTAAGCCACTGGCACACGATATCCCGTCCCTGTGCGCACGTTTACCGCTTTACGTTGTGTTGCAACACAGGCGCTTTTGAAATGACCAAAATGAAGTGGTAAAAACTGCATTTTGTCCTAGTTGGTTTATTTTGGTCTAATGATATGTCAATCCTTCATATTAAACGATATATGTGATACAAAAACCAACCTCAATGTAAAAACTGACATGAAACGAAACAATTGGGGTCACTGAAAGATATCGGAGAATTTTGATAATTGGCACACACACGGTTCCAGTTCTGTACAGGATTCAAGTCAATTCACTAATCTTGTCCGTCGGCCTGTAATCAAGATTATGCCGCGATTACGTTTAGAGTAGGAGAATATGAAACATACGAGAAATTACTAGCATGTTATGATGTAAAATTTCCTGAAAAGTAACACGCCAATTGAAATAGGAAGTGTGGAATTAACACTGACACATGTCATTACAATATACCTCTCAGTGTCAAATGATCACTCTCGATAGAACTTTTCATACTCCAAATTATAAGTGCCCGGGTTTGGTAATTTCCCGTTAAAACTGTTCTCATTTCGTAAAATGAATTTCACCCAAAGAAGTGGGGAAATGTCCATGAATAATGCTTGCATTATTATTGACTGAAAAAAATCAGAGGGAGTGGTTTACGAAAGACTGTTAGGATTATGTTTTTTAATGTTACATATTGAAGTTATGTTGCTGTCCTTTGGCGCTTTTAGAGGTGACAGTTTGGTGGAAGGTCTTTAGCAAAATATACAGTGAATATACAACAATAGGATGTTTATTTCCACAGATAAGTTTATATGTGACTGGATAATTTGGCATGTTGTCTAATGTTTGCAGCCAGTGTCGGCTTTCCGATCAAAGTCCGCCTCTAAGGTCTGTTAATAGAAATGAGGAGAATATCTGAGCCATGCATGACTGACTGTTGGCAAATCTGTCTAAAACGTGACATGTAAACGTGGATCCGTTTCCGTCACTTCAAAGGGGTGTACATTAACGCATTCAAGTGCTGTACAAAAGATATCACAGACATTTATTTGATACAGCATACAATCCACCAAGAACCAAGGTCACTTAAAACGCTTTTCCGCCTTATAGATATCATTTGATTGCGAGCTTTGGGAACGCAAGGTGGAAGAATTCCAAGGATCAAATCAGTCATAATTTATGCACAATTTCAACCCAAAACTCTTTTCCCGGCTACCATTGACTATTACACAGAATTTCCCGTTGTCTGGGCTTTAAATAGGTTGTTCAGTCGGAAATGTACCAATGAATTCATTATGCCTGTGATCCTTGTTATAGCTCAATGACGAGGTTGTTCTTTTCAAAATACTACAGAACTATTAATATTTAATCCATGTTTTACCTCAAACTGCACAATTTACTACCAGCAGTAAGCTTAGTATAACTACACATTTATTTTCCCTATGGTGTTGCACTGATAATGTCACTGGATAATACTGACACATTTATGTCATTCTAACTGTGACACTAAGTTGTATCCCGGAAACAGATGACGCTCGATTCAGGAAGACGAGGAATGAAAGTTTCAGATAGCCATATTTGTGTAGTGCGTGGTGTGGGATAACGGGGTCATAGTTCAAACCGAGTTTAACGAGGTGTACTGACGTGTATTCAATGAAACTACAGTTATAGTCATCGCTATTTTTTGCCAATTTGAACGGATTATCAAACGCCAGTGTGGCAAACTTAAAACGTTTCATGAACTACGATGGCAGAAGATTTCTGTAATCGATTTAATTCATTTCAGATATCAAAACGCTGTATGAGCAAAGCTCTTTTGCTTTTTAACGACAAAAGGCAAAGTCCCCTCTGATTACATAAAAGAAATAAAATTATTAGAATCACCTCTTACGTAAAGCTGAAGCGATCAGATAAATTTTATGATTTTATGCCTTTGTGAAACCACATATGAACAGACTTACATGTATTTATTCATGTAAAAATTTCATTTATTTATCTATCTGTCTATTAATTTGGGTCAGGCTGTCTTTATCTAGTGTTTAGATGTATTGTAATTCAGTATCAATAATGTCAAGATGTTCCTAACGGTCACGTGGCAATCTAATAATGCATTGGGAGTAATTTCGATGAACTTGACATTGCAGGGGGCTGACGTATTAAAAGAAATCGTGGACACGGATAAATGCAAGAGACACCTCTTGATCCAACTCTACAAGGAAGTCGAAAAGTATGTCAAATCTATCAACGAAAGCAATCGAACTCATCTGAACGAAAACGTGGAAAACTATGAAGAGAAAATAAAAGAATACATTTCTCAGCTGTCCAAAAATGAATGTCCCATTCTCGTTGCTGGTAAGTAGAAAACACCCCCATCACTGATGTCTGACCTTTGTATTTCGTGTGATAAATTGAAGTCCCAAGGACGGGAAATTGACCCGATACAGAGTCGTCGCTATCGAAATGAACACAGCCTATGTCATGGCCATTGTCAGAAAGGTCAATAAGACAGAAATATACATATATATATACCCTGGTGCATATTTCGAAACTTACGCTCAGCGTGTCTGCCGTCTTTGCGATGAGAGAATTGACTGACTCAGGCAAATGTTGATATAGATTCCCAACATAATTTTATTCAAATTATCTCTCAGTCTCGGTAAATCTTAGCAGTGTTTGGTACTGGAAACCAGTACAGTTAATGAAGACTGATATGTTCATTAATTAATCTTGTCATATTTTTAGTTGATTATATTGGCACATATTTCAAGATAATTTTATTAAAAATGATTATCAGTACATTAAAGTGTTGTCCAGGGTTTTACCATGACACATTATAGATTGTAAATCCCATAAATTCCATATAAACTCGATACATATCTACAGTGTTTTCGTCCGTTGTGCCTGATACATATCACATGGTCGCAAAGAGAAATTACATGGGTCTGTTCTTTGTCAAATTTGACAAAGCGTCATGTCCTAGTCTTATACCGTGTCCCATCACCATGATAAAAGCATGGAACTCCCATGGCAATAAGCGTTCTTCACTGAAAATTAATCTTCCGTATACACATTAAATGCTTCGCACTTCTCGACTAATAAAAACAAGAAAATGACTTGACCATGAAATGATTTTATGCCTACACTGCCGCATAATTCATCATTTGATCTACCAAACGCAACCTAATTACACCTAAATGAAAGAAAAATAATCAATGCTGACAGTCGGTTTTTGGCCCTCCACTTGTAACCATGGAGGTGTGTGTACGCACAACATTGAGTGACACCACTCACAGTCCCTCTATCCCAACAACGTAATCGATAAATGATTGAACCACGGTCCCTCCGCCATGTCCATGATAGGGAGACTGTTTTGGAACATTGCTGACGATTAACGGCGTTGAATCAAACGCCAATCGAATCCAACGTTTCCGGCTCAGAATATTCTCCAACAGCGCATATGGCACGGATAGAGTTTCATCCTTTGAGAACAAAAGCATTCACAATGAATTCAATGAACACACAGGAAATAAGCCTTACGGGAATAATTATGCATGGAATTCAATTTAAGGTAATCAGTGCATGTCCTCTTCTGTGCTGTCAGTATTTGGTCCTCAATGTATAGCCAAGCCGTTTATGAATGTAAAAACATTCTCAGGTGTACACTTGCTGTTTTACCGGATTCACTGATTTGTAACAAGAACAATTTCACAACCTTTAAAAGTATATAGTATACAAAGATTAAAGAAACAATATTCGACTTATGTTTGTCTACTTAAATTACGACATGATTTACGTTCGGTTTCGTCTCGACCTTCAGCAAATTAATGTCCGCACAAAGAGGAGAACAAAATTGCACTTGTACCTGGGCTTTCACATAAAGGTCACCACGTAGATTTTACCTTCGCAGTCTCAACTTTACCACACCCTAGTGGCCTTGCAAAAAAAACAATACATATATTTGCTGATCTATTTTGATCCCTCATGTGAATGACCGTAAACCGAAACCTTTACGAATTGAAAGAATAGTCCGCTGACATGTGAGACATGACCAGGAAAGATTTTATGAACGAAATCTATGGATACTTCTCTGTCTCGACAGCAAGTTATAATGTTTCGATTGAGTAGGTGTTATATATTTTGGTAACTGGGCCATGGGAAATAACAGAACGACCAGTATACGAGAGCTGATGTCTCTCTCTAGCGCCACACGTTTCCATCTGAGAACAAGGAACCGAAATCCACTTTCTACTAATCATGGTAACCCAACATATGATATTATAAACATCCTGTGCTTGTAGAGGGAAATCGTCCGGCGCTGTCAATTTATAGGGGATTGCCTGATCTCTTGTGAGGTGCGCAATCAAATCCTTGCTACAGGATGTACATAACAGCTTACGTCACAACAAATAGCAACACTTCAATTTCTGATCCCTAATGGTCAGAAATTTCCAATAGTGAGGTTTTTTCGCGAACCTGAATGCATGATACATTCTTTACGCATAATCGTATACTTCGGTAAATAGGATTATAAATGATTTCTATGGAAAATCAATGGAGTGCCTGACATACTGACACCATGACTTCCAAATCACATGTATTGTCATCATTAAGGACAGTGAAGTGGTTTGATGTGGAACAGAACAATCTGAAAAGCGTAGTTTCATAATCTCTGAAATGTTTCCCTACCCTGATGAAAAAGTTTCGTTTTCGACAGAGCAGATAGATAATTCTACCGTGCTGTGTCTCGAACATAATAACCATACCTCATGTGCGTGAATAATTTTTTCTATATTTTTTATTTTTTTGTTTTTGTGTACTATTTTATATTACGCTTTTAGAGCATGTCACTTCATGCACAACTTCGTTATTTATTCTTAGACTCCTTATTGATAGGCAAAATAGACCTATAATCTCACAGTGGTGGAATTAAATTAAAAACGCTATGAAAGAGAGCATTAACCAACAATCCCCTATCCACTGTCTAGTGTCTGTATCCCGCCTGGCAGCATGAACGTTTTCTGTCGATGTAGGTTTTCCTGCCTTGTTTTGGATATTTCCCTCTGTCTTCAGTGGGATATAAGCAGAGAATGTTTCACGGATATGAACAAGACTGTTTCATATTTGCAAAGCAAAAGTTTGCCAGCATTTTGTAAGTAAAATGATCTTCTTTTTTGTTGTTTATTCTAATAGGCGAGACGTCGTCAGGTAAAAGCTCCTTGCTTAATCTGATATTAGGGGCTAACATATTACCGGTGTCTTTATTGAGTTCAACGTCTGCCATTTGTGAATTAAAGTATGGCGAACGTAAGAGGGCGCGAGTGCATCGACTTGACGGTTCAACTGAAGATATCGAGGACCTGGGAGATGACGAGCAACAATGCCTTGAGAAGTTGGAGAAATATATCCATAAAAAGGAAGATCGTGAAAAGGGGTCTCTCTATAGTAAGGTCGAAATATTTTGGCCGTTTTCACTGCTACAGGTGAGAGTATGTCTAACCGATCCCAACCGACAGGTTCTCCTGAGTCTCTCAAAGCATGATACTAAAGAATGGGTTGAAGTTTTTCTGCCGTAGAAACGTTTTTTTCATTATTGTTATTAAATAAATGCTTGGGGTGAATTCTAAGGTTACAGTAGTTCAAAGTTTCTGGCCTTCAGTCTGGAAACTGCTCTTAATTATAATGCAACTTCAAAGCTGAAAACTGACGTTAATGTAAATAATGAAATATGCATTTGTTATCAAAGCGGTGCGAAAGTCTATTACAGTGACTGAGTGTTGATCGAAGAAAGCGTCATATATTATCTGTTAGCCAGCATTAAACAGTGATTCCAAGCACAAAACGATGCGTCAATATTTATGTAAATAATTTATTGTGTTGTTCCTTTTCATCAGGGTGGATTATTCATTGTTGACAGTCCAGGAATCGGTGAAAATCGTGAAATGACCAATCAAGTGATGTCCTATTTGCCTAATGCATTCGGCTTTATTTACGTAGTCAACAGTGCCAACGCTGGGGGCGTACAGCAAGACAGAGTATGTATTACTAGGTCCGAATTAAACGTTAGAGTATTTTGTAGCTGTATATGTTTCGATCAAAATGCTGTGTATGTATCCACATTTCATAGCTTACAAAATTTCTGATAACTGTCATTGCGAAACGTAAGGGAAGGCGAAAGGATTCGTCAAATTAAGCTCTCTTTTGAGCGAGGTACACTGCACATGCCTTTAGACCTGACAGATGATAAAAAGTAATCGGAAACTAAGCTTACAGATGAAATCACTGCCGCGAGATTCAAAATAAAATTACACGCTTGTTTCCTCTCTCCATGAAAGTCCATATAATTATAATCACGACATAATTTTGCCTGGCCATGTTACAGAAGTAACTTTACAATGTTGAAAATATTACATCTGATAAGTGTTACCCAAGCAGAGCCGTTAATTTCGTGTTATTGGTTGAATATATTACTTTTGTTTTGTGGTTGGCAGCTAATATAATGTTTCTCCCTCTCCCAACAGCTCCAGAAGTTGCTGCGAAGTGTATCAGCAGCGGATAGCGGTGATCATTTACGTACATTCGATCCCAAATCAGCAATTTTCGTATGTAATAAATGGGACCAGGTAAGTTAGCATGTCAAGTTAAATGTCTGATTCGGACTCAGAATCCATGTCTGTCTGTGCCCACTGGGCATTCCCATTTCTCACTGTAAAGTTTCTTTATAGTCTCTGGATGGGTTTGCCATGATTTGCAACTTGAAGACCTGTCAATTTGGTTTAATTTTTACAGGGGCCGAAAACGTTGTATTCGATAATGTAGTGTGTGCTACAGTTACGCCAATGAAGCTTTTGTCTCGTCGACCCTGATACATATTTGAACAAATGTCACATGCGGCTGTACAATGCATAAGCTTATTTAATACGAACACCACGGTCGCAGATAAACGAATTAAATGTAATCAATTTCCAAAATTTTATTTGACCCCATAAAAGAGACTGTAATAAACATCATATAACACTTGTGTCTCCCGAATTCTTGTTTGTGTAATTCAGGTCCCCGACAACGAAGAGGATTTGGTGAAAGCTGATACTTTACAGAAATTGAGTGCATGCTGGGAAGGATTAGACGAGCATCAAGTGTTTTACGTTTCTTCTCAGAAGGTAAGCGACGAAGTGTATTCTTTGATGCACCTGTACAAGCTGTCTCACCTGTAAATACATCGTCGGAATTTGCAATATCCAGTGATGACGTGGGGAGCGATTTTCGGCCACACACTGAATCATCATTGCGCATGTCTCTCACGTGGTTGATGAACCTTCGACTCTGAAATTACGTTTGTCATTGATTCAACGCAATGAGTGACAGCAATGTGTTAATTAATTGTGTATTTCCATGACATTGTTTAACGTTCTACTCATATCATACTTGTATTTTGTCGCTTTTCAGGCTGAACTGTCATTAAAAGCTGTCGGCCTTCCAACCGGTGATTTTGACAAATTGCTCGATGGAATTGAGAGACTTCTACCGATCAGCTTAAAATACAAATTAAAATGTCATTTCGAGTACGTATGCTTTTATTTCTTTAAATATGGTCACGTAAGGGCCATCTCTCTTGTAACATGCAGTCCTTACATTTTAATACATACATGATATCTGCATCAATGACATTACGTTATCGCTATATGAATTATGTTTGATTGATTGATTGATTGATTGATTACATGTTCAGCAAAAGAAAGCCAACGTTTGAAATCCATTCATGGCCCAGAATAGAGGCCAATCATACCATTTAATGTGTTCATCTAGTCATGCTGCGTGTATCTTGTGTCACACAAGTCATACAAACATTTTCAGTACTGTGACTGTACACAAGTCCGATATGAAAGCTGACTACAACACTAGTCACGAGTTTGCTACAGAGCTGCAATATTTACACTATTTTTTGTTTCTCTGTGAAATCAATGAAATCAATCCATTGAAGTTTGCAATAGTTAGCAATAGTTAGGCCTTGCCGTATATAAGCTTATATATAATATATATATATATATATATATATATATATATATATATATGTATATATATATATATATATTTATTATTATTATTATTATTATTATTATTATTATTATATTATTATTATTATTTATATTTTTTACAGTTGGCTTTTGCATCTCATGTCACGTTCACTGCTTCATCTTCGAACCAAGCTGTACAATGCAAACTTGTCGACAGACGAAATGACGGCAAGGTACAAGTATATCCAAGAAAGACTCGTTAAGTGTAAAGACGACGCAGAGAAAGTCTTCCAAGACATAGAGCAGGACTTGGAAGAGCAGAAGAAATTAATTGTAAATTCCCTTCAAAAATATCTGGCCGAGGACTGTCTCGAAGCCATAACTCACTGGACGGAAGCTGATGGTGTGGATTTAAGAACGATGGACGCCGTCGACAAACATGCAAGGACAATTATACTGAAACGAATCGAAGGTCTGGTATATGACTGGGATGGTGATAACTTTTGGTTCAAGAAAGCTAGGCAACACTTGCAAAGTAACTTCAAGGAGAAGTTCGGTCTTCTTGAAGATTACCTGGCAGAGGTAGAGGAGGCGATGTCGGTTGGCAGATCGTTTGAACTTAAACCGTTCGGTAGTTACGATGACATGTCTGAGTCGTACACAATGACCACATCGGCTAAGATAGCTCTTGGAGCCAGCGCGCCAATCCTTGTTCCGTTAGCGGTGGTAGCCAGCGTCGTGTGGGTACCGGCAGCCGGCATCTACGCCATACATCGGCGAGTATCAGCGAAGAAAAAACTCGACGATTATCGAAAGAACAAGGTTCGTTATCTGCAAGAAACTGCAAAAGAGGTCCTGAAAGAATTCTGCGAGCGGGAAAATTTAGAACGAATTGTACACGATCAGTTTGATGATCTGGACCAGTCTCTGGCAAAACTGAGGGAGTTAGTTCCCAAGATTATCAATGCTGATCGGAAATTGATGGAAAGTGTCAATCGGGATCGGCAAATGGCAGCCAATACAAAAGATGAATACACCAAACTGTATAGAAGCTGCTTTAAAATAATCAGTAAACTCAACTTGTATCATCTCGAGAATCTGCGAGAATACGAATTCAGATTCGAAGATCTGCGCGACTGGAACCCCCTATCGGCTATCGCTAGTGGTAGTTTTGCTGACGTTTATCACGCCACGTTGGTAAGGGAAAACACCGAAGTACCCATAGCTTTGAAAGTATTGCGTGAAAACGTCACACCAGACCTAGCCACTGATTACGTCGCAGAGGAAGAAGCTCTGAGGTAAAATAATACTTGTCTATGGGTCTTCAATGATGTCTTTCGTTGTCACTTGAACAAAACAATTTTCGTGAAATCTCAGACACCAATCGGAATTGAACAGCTCACTGTCATCAATTCGTCAGATGCGCTGAAGTAGGATGACGTCATGTCAACAACACGCCCCTGTATAATACTTGAATGAAATTATCCACATTTTCGCAGGTCACACCAATGATCAAAAATGCAATATGCCACATATCGACTTTTACACTTTCCAATCGACGAGTTTTTATTTACTAACTTAACGCAGCGTGGTACCGTCAGTAGCCACTAGATGTGAACAAATGATGTGACTTAGCGTAGGCATACGGTTTGCAAGAATAAATCATAATCATTTTTGTAACAATGGATATAATTATAACTACAGTCCCACAGTCCTCAGTACTATACTTTTATGCCAATCAAATGTTTATGTCCGAGGCAGAATGGCATTTGTTGCAGCTCAGTACGTTTAATATGTATAGAAAGAGACATTAAAATGGGTCTAGGGATCTCGGCAGATATTGTCCCATTTGGGTTACAGCGAGTAAATCCTGACTGTTATCTTTTCAGGAAATTGGCTGGGCCTCACATCGTGAAGTTTTACGGTTCAGCTCTCCGTCGGGGTGGACGCAAGCAACTCGCCATGGCCTTTGAGTTGTGTGTAGGACTCAGAGACTTCATCTTCAACTTCAAAGAGCGAATACCAGCAAAACACGCCGCCGGTACGCCAGAGAGACGTTCTGCGACCAATGTAATGAAAGACATGGCAAGACAGTTGGTATCGGCGTTAGTGTTCATACATGAAAAGGGATACATCCATAGAGATATGAAGATAGACAATGTCTTGGTTAGTACTCTTCACATCAACATTCAAAGTTCTCATCTCACTTCTCATTTTCTTCATCTGATAAAACGGTCATCCCTTTCTTCAGGATGCTCACATTCGGCTACTGTCAGAACTGTCCATCAATTAAAATGTATCATGGTAGAATATTTGCATTAGTAAAACTCTCAAACTTCGTCGCTTTCTGGTTTAAATTCTTGTAAGGTAGTATGCGCCTCGAATGTGAAAGATTTAAATTTTTGCTCAAACTTTCCTAAAGGAATATTTCAACCATTCTTTTTCAAATCAAGAATAAAAATCGGGGTTACTTTTTTTAAATTTTGGTACTAGAGAAGCATTTACCAAAGACTTACCGATATCTGAAATTCAAAATGGCTGCCATCCCTGTGTTAACTCTATGGAGAAAAATAAAACTTTGGATTTTCAAAAAGACTAAGACGGTGAAAAGTTTTGTTGCATCAAGAGCTTTAAAGAGAATCCCGCAAGTGGTATATCAGAAAAGAACTAAAAGTTTGAGAGCCCGAATATCTGTCTTCGAAGCGCGTTCTGGTTTAGTATTTTACTGATAATATTCAGAAATTCGAAAAGTTCTTTGCTTACAATGACAAAGCTAGGAAACAATGCAACGAGCAGACTCACGAACGAAATAAGGAACTTGAAAGTTGAACTTTTGACCTGGAATAAGACAATAGAAATAAATTTCCCCATTCTTCTTTTCTATGATCGACAGGTCGACAACAATGCCAAGATCAAGTTAGCTGACCTTGGTCTGACAAAGCGAGAACAAGACGTCATCAACAGCTTCGTGGGTTCCATCTATTACATGCCGCCTGAGATGCTGACGTCAAAGAAGTACAACAACAAGGCCGATATTTACTCTCTAGGTTTGATCATCTGGGAAATGTGGTATGGAGAGTACGCCTACGAGGATGAAGACAGCGGTATGTTAGATTTCATCACCAAGATCAGGGGTGGATATCGACCTGATGTAACCAAGAAACACGAACCGTCTGACGAATGGAAGGACTTAATGAAAAAGTGTTGGTTGGAAGATCCAAGTGCTCGCCCTACAGCTACGGAATGCCTTGAAATCGTTAACAATATTCGGGAATAATAGCATTGTAAAACTACAATAACCCAGAAATATCCAGGCAGAGACGATGATAGACGATATTAACGATGCATGCACATAAGATGGAAGCGTCTACTCTCCAGACTGTCAACAAAAGCAGGACTGTATCTCAAATTCCAACTTTCAGCACACTGTTCTCAAATTCCCCCTGGACACTGTCTGCAAGATGCAACAAACAAGTCTACACCAGTATGCTACAATCCTCTATTTGATCGATATTGATTGAAGCAATACTGTCTTTTTTCTTTCGATAAATCTTCCATTTGAACCATTTTACTGAACAGTGTACCTCTCCCTCCTATCAAATACTCATTCCAATACCCCCACTTTGATGTCACTACTTCCTTGTGTGTCAGTTCCTTGGCCTCCCAAATCTCTCTAAAAACATGGATATTCTGTTGTACCTAAACATTACGTAGTCACACAGCACTGTATACATTCGCACGGCAAGAGCGAATTATTAATGTAAGCGTGCCTTGCCGCTTATTTTTAAGGAAGAAAGTTATCTCCCTCTGACACCGAAAGTTCGAAAGACTTTCGGAGCGTTATCAATCCCTCTCACACATGCCATGCGATTACTCGATAACCTTTCATGACTAGTGTTTACGTTAACTCACCGGGAGCACCCTTTGATAGTGGAAATCAGACGAGAGTCTCTTGACGAGTAACTTTTGTTTTGTTTCACCAATCGATACCCTCACTTCCCAGTAGAATTGCATATCTAAATACGATCGTACTGAACTCCCAGATCTTTTAATTCTTTCAGAGTGTTGCTGGAATCTGACTTGTTAATTTTAAACAGATTTCAGTGTTTTTATTCAGTGAAATACGGTTTATTTCACCATGGTTTCAGTATTGAGAGTTACAATACACTTTTAACGACTCAATAATTTAAATTTTAACTTGTGCTATACAGTACGTGTCATAATCCTTGAACGGTTTACGGTGATACGTCAGTCAGATAATGTGTGTCTAGATTCAGTACGAGTAACCCTTTCTTATTGTAACTATTCTTAGATTCATCGTGTTATTGAGATAAAAAGTGACTGAGCGTGACACATAATACCCTGTTGTGTATTTTTGCAAACTGGGCACGTGTTAATTCTAATCAAGAAGCGATATTATATCGCTTTCAAACCATAAACCGCGTCGTAGTTCGATCAGAACATAACGACGACCATTACTCGGTCTGGACAAAACAACCTCCGATAGGTCGAGGTTAAGGAAAGTAAATCCCTATCAAGTGAAAACATAACTTTCTGTGAAGTGTAATGTATTATTTGCGGTTTTATTAATCGCATTTTATTGAAACATACAATATTTGTATTCAAAGGTGTCGATTCTGTCAACATATTAATACCGATATTGTAATAGCATTTTAGTACGACTGTTTGGACTGTTTGTGAACACACTAACATTCAGATTATACAAGTATAGTTCTATGTCGTAAACGTCATCATTTCCGACAAAAATATGACTTTGATTCCTAGGACAAGTCACGATATTGAATATGACGTGGATGGAGGTCCAAAGTCAAAGTGTCGATCTGTAAATATTATCTGTTAGAATATCTACAACTCGGAAAATAACACAATGCTACATATCCACTGATGGCGTGTTTGCTATTTACAATGGGTCGGTAGAATAGACTGTTGCGGAGAAAGGTTTCGAATGTACTAAAATTTAAAGTGATTCAAAAGGGCTCATTTATCTTTGATCTTTATTCTTGACCAATTATTCTTGAATAAAATGTGGAAAAATTTGTATATAAGGAATTTCAAAGTGTGACTAGCTGTTATTGTTCAGAAATTGTAATCCGGACTTTCATCTATGGAATTCTTCCTTTTACTTAAATAATCAGTCTCTAACAGCATGTATACTGCATCACGAAACACAGTTTTCTTGTATCATGTCAATGTACGAAATATGCTGCTGTAATTCCGTCAGGTTGGTGTTTTGTAAACGTTTATGTAGATGTAAACCGTTACACCGTAACATCTTTAGATGGAAAACGTCCAGCATCATGTAGCTGGGGCGTAATAAAATGCCCCCATCTCTCTCTCTCTCTCTCTCTCTCTCTCTCTCTCTCTCTCTCTCTCTCTCTCTCTCTCTCTCTCTCTCTTTCTCTCTCTCTCTCTCTCTCTCTCTCTCTCTCTCTCTCTCTCTCTCTCTCTCTCTCTCTCTCTCTCTCTCTCTCTCTCTCTCTCTCTCTCTCTCTCTCTCTCTCTCTCTGTTCTACCTAAAAAATAATATCACACGAGGAGCACTTTACTTTTAAGTAATTTATTGCTCTCCCAAAAAAGATTGTACGCGCATACATCATTAACTGGGGCCTGGCCTCAATCGTCGTCCTCAAACTCCGTTAGAGGGCGTGTATCATTTTTGTCTTTGCCTGAAAACACAGTCTTTAGCTTCCTTCTGATGGAGGATAAACTGAAACTTTTCCGCGAGCGTGGTAGAGTTTCACCCCAGGATGAACTTTTGTATACTTGTGAAGGACTAGCCACTGGTCTCTTATTTATATTTGATTCAACATTTGACAGTTGTACAGTCTCTGAATTACCGCCTCTCGCCTTTCTTCTTGATGGTCGTACCGGTGCTGATAACTTCAGATTTGAAGCGGCTTCCTGCAGTGCACCATAGTTGTATGGTTCATCTGGTTTGCAAAATCCTTCGTTTGACAAGTCTTTGATCGAGGCATTGTTTTCTTCACCGACATTCAAGTTGAGGCCGAGGATATCCACCAATTCTTCATATGGGACGTTTTTAATGCCCTCATTTGTTCCACCATTTGTTGATACATCGTTCAGGACGATTTCTGAATTTGTGGATGAATCATTGTCGTCTTCAAAAGCCATCGCAACTTCGCTTTTGTTAGAAGAATCTTTGTCCTCTTGATCACCAGTTGATTCCAGGATTGAGACATCTTTCGCAAAAGTAACGAGTGACGTACGCTCACTCACCACTCCCTGTCTGTTGTCACGGTGTGGTTGTTTGTGGTCATTGGTGAATGATGTGTCTATGTGGTTGATCCCCATTTCAGCATCACCTGCAGAACGCATACGGTCAGTAGTAGTTTCATTGGACTCGTTTCCGGTCTGTACTGAAGTAGCCACAGACGAGCCGTCTTCGTTCGTGCACACTTCATCTTTGCCACTCCATTGCCTTTCACTGATGAAGTCAAGTTGAGAAATATATCTACTGTTGACAGTTGAACTGCTTGATGGTGTAACGGGCACAGGAGAGTCGATATCTACAACCTTGGACTTAGATTCAAACTTCAAAGTAGCTTGATAAGTGGTTGATGAAGCAATGATTCGCTCACTGTCAGTCAGCCTCTTTACCTCACCAGTACCGGTGGAGTTTTCCTCGTTAAACTTTGAACATGAATCTGAACTTGATCCTTCAATAGTCGATGTTGTGATGATGTCAGTGGGATTCTTGTGGTAATAATTGGCGCCAGAGTCAGACAAGTCATTTTCGACGGTAGCCGAATCTTTGATCTTCCATTCATTCCGGTTGATTTTGACTTCAACCTTACCAGTGGACCTGTTTTCGTCGACACTGAGTCCAGACCTGGAAACACCTGGATCTGGATCGACCACTGTACTTCTATCAGGTATCATCATTTCGGGTTTGTATTTGGAGTTCTTCTGTTCGAAAACGCGAGGTTTTTCCTTGAGAAACTTGGAACCTGAATTTGAACTAGTTGCTGATGTACCGATGTCAGAGGGGATCCTGCCATGATTCGCGCCAGAGTTCGATGGGTCTTTTCGGATGGTCGCCGAACTATCGATTGTTGAATCATTCCCGTTGACTTCAAGTTCAACATATCCAGTGGATCCATTCTCTTCAACACTCTGTCCAGAGTTTGGATCTTTGCTAGTTGCCAAAGGATCGACAACTGAACATCTGTCATTCAGCATCATGTCATCTTCGTTTGTTGACTTCTGTTCATCAATAACAGATTCAGGGTCAGTTTTCCGAGTTGTCCGAGGGGTCATCACCGATTTACCTGCATCCTCTGATTTCGCACTGCCATGATCAGTGTGACGTTTGTGATCGTCATCAAGTTCGGGTTCTGCATCAACTCCTGAGGTCGCCCAAATGATGGCCAGTGACAAAGCATGGCCAATGTCGATGGAATCGATGTCGATATGGTTATTGTTGTCATCATGAAGTTTGGAATGCCTGTTGCAACCGTTACGGTCAGTCGAGGAAACAGATGAACGGCGCCGCCGACGTCGAACGGTATTATTCATCTATAAAGAACATACAGATGTAAAAACCATTAAGTATTTTATAAATTATATTTTTATTTTCTGAAATTTTCATAAGGCGAATATAAAAGTCGTTGTATAGGTTACCTGTCAATAAGATGATACAATATACTCTCATTAAAATAGTGTAATGACATTCAATTAACAGTTAAATTCCAAGTTGAGCCCTACTGTCCAGATCTCCTCATTAAATTCTTAATGCGTTCAAAACAATAATATTACTATAAAAAGTAAATTCATAGTAGGTTTTATTATAATTATTTATAATGTCCAGCCTGTATAGAGGACTTTGGTGGCATATGAAAAATAGAGTGCTTTGATCATTCGCAAAGGTATAGTAGCGCCAATTATTCCATAACAGGCATGACTGAGTCACTTTAAATAAAGAGATAAATCTTTCGTATAATAAGACCATTAGGAAGAAAAAAACATAATTTTTGTGTATCAAAAACTAATTCCCAAACATATTTACATTAATAAAATAATGCAGGTTTGAGTAACAAAAACCTGAGGTTGGTGATGATTGTGTGGTAAGATACGTGGTGTCATAATAAAAAAGTTTGTCCCTCACAGCATGATATTTTCTCTATTCTCAAAAGAGTGCAGATAACAGGTACTCTTGTATGGGGCAAAGAAGCCTGGAGAAAAAGGTAATATATCTACGGACCTTACTCCCAATCAGTCTGACTTTGTTTATATTTTGTTGTTTTTTTAACGTCTTTCGATATTCTATTTACCTTATGTTTCCTGACGCGGCCGTGTGGAGGGATATTTTCTGGAACCTCGGCTCCATGCCTGTCCTCAACACGCCGTCTGAGACTGAAATATGGATGATAAAGTTGTACAGATTATTAAAATGCATTTCCACTAAGGATCAGTTTTGAATCCCCTAATGTTAAAGTAATATAGTAAACATCCATGACCATGACAATTGTGTTTTAAATCAAAAACTGAAAACCATTTTACGGCCAGAGTAAATTTTACTCTTTGCCGACGATTTTATGTTGCATTTACAAACACAAACTCAAGTAACTCTTTCAAAGTTTCAGTGGTTCATCCTCTATGCCTTAAAAGCATGATGTTCTTAGACTGTGTGAGTGTTATTGAAATGATGTATGTGAA
Source organism: Ptychodera flava (assembly GCF_041260155.1). NCBI lineage: Eukaryota > Metazoa > Hemichordata > Enteropneusta > Ptychoderidae > Ptychodera > Ptychodera flava. The sequence continues at coordinate 39,131,232 of NC_091935.1, forward strand.
CCCTTCAACTGACTCTCCGTCTTACATTGTTTATTTTAGATTCGTCAACTTCGTGAAGGAAAAGTTAGTTTTTATTATAAAGATTATATTACTGTGACTGACGAACGTATGTGATCGTAAAAGTCTAAGACGGTCTGTGAAAGCTAGACTGTGAGAAAATTTTGTTATTTTGTGAAATATTGGCCCGGTAACTCACCTGCTTTTACTTTCAGTCGGACTTGGCCGAAACGAATTGCGTTTCCTTCTTTTCCTGTGGATCTGTCCCCACGTCAAGTGGTACAGAATTATTGTGAGAGACAAAAGTCCCAGCATACTTGGATAGAGAATTCTACATTTGAGAAAACTCACTAGAAAGAGATCAGAAACGGTTGACTTGAGTGTTTCTTCTTGATCTGACTCTCTCAGAATGCGTTCGTTCGCATCAACAATTGCGTCCTCATTCTTGCAACATTCTGTTCGATGCGGCGCTCTCTTCGGCCACTGTCAAGATTTTCCCTATGGTGCACGAACGCGCTTCAGTGGAAAACGCGAGCTTGCGCCTCTACTAGATTCAGGAACATGCGAACGAGGATCCAAAGAACGCAGTTATTGTGCAAAGTTTTGGCTATTCCAACTACTGATTATGTCCCCTCCGGTTGTTGTGTGTCGCTTTGTTCGACTGCGCAGTAGGTTTCGATAGTAATCGAACAATTACTATTTGATCTGATGGTGAGGAAGATGTACGTACGGTACTTATAGAAGGACATATTCAGGGTTTGACACTGGGTTCAAACGCTCACTATCCCACCGGACTGTAGGAAAATTGCTAACATAGTGATCCTTCAACAGGTTTGCTGGACCTGTCTGTGGGGACACAACGAGTGCTCAGCCTGCAACTAACGTTGGCTAGTGGCATCTGATTATTTTGCAACAACAATTAACCAGCCAGTAAAGTTTATTCAAGTGAAAACTCACCCTTTGACTTTATAAAAAGGAATATGTACATCCAGACTACTAATCGGGCCTTGTGAGGGAGAGAGAGAGGTTGTTTAGCGTGACAGTCAAAGCTAAAATAAACAAGTCTCACTACCTTGATAATAATTACAACGTATCCCGCTGACGATTTTCAATAACACAGTTTAGTTTTCATCAACATATTGCACAAATCTACTGAAATTTTGCTTTGTACAATTATTATATGTTATCAATAACAGTTTTGTGTGATACACCTCTGTCACTTTATGTAAATTGAGAAATATGACAATGCGCAGTATTTGTGATTTTACTTTTTAGATTCTAAGGGTTTGTAACATATTTCTTGAAATATGTTACTTAATTTTTGACAGTCAGAGTCTTTAACATCGACTTGTTTCTCTTGTTTCTAATAAGAACAACTAAACAAACTTTCAGAAACCTTGGAAGTCTTATGCAGTTGTCTGTCATTTCAATTAACAATACAAAGAAACTGGGACATGAGACACCAGCTGAGGATGCATGAGCACTATGGGTAATTTAAGACTGCATGCAACTTCGCACAGATGACACTGCAACTGTAAAAACTTTTTCACAATTACACGAAAACACACAAAATCACCCGAGATTTGATTTGAACAAACATAAGTATGGCGATAAACAGATTTAAGAAATTAAATGTCAAAGCACGGGAAAATGTTGATAACCGACAACAATATGGCTGTTTACACTATTTAATTTGACTTAACATCCAATGACAAACTCGCACAACATTGTATATCAGACATCTTTCGCAATGCATCTTATTTTTACCGTTGGTCACGAAAATGAAAACCATAAAAAACTAGTGAATGCTTTCGACAGTCACAAACTCTGAACTTTGCATCATACGATTATATCTATAAGACGCATTTCTTCGGATTGCGATTTTTCATGTCGGTTGGAATATAACCAATGAAAAATATATGTAATGTATGTATGTATGTATGTATGTATGTATGTATGTATGTATGTATGTATGTATGTATGTATGTATGTATGTATGTATGTATGTATGTATGTATGTATGTATGTATGTATGTATGTATGTATGTATGTATGTATGTATGTATGTATGTTGGGTCAATCCTTGGCTTTGCGTTTTTTCTTCGAGAATGTAAAGAGAATTGATAGCACTTTCCACCTAATCAAAAGATAGGTGACACATGAATATTCCATTATAATCTTGAAGCATAAACTTTAACTTCTTCTGTAGATAATTATAGGTATGGTTTTTAGTTTGTTATATCTGCGATATGTAACTCCTGTGAGTAAAACCAAACAGCGCCCTCTTTGAAATCATCGAGCGACAGAAACTTTCATGCCCATTTTGTGAAACAGGATTTGACATCTGAAATCATAATCTGGTGCTCTGCAGATTACGGACAGAGTCTAAAACTGAAATATTTATTTTAAAACAAATGTTGGCCCATGGAATTATTGCTGTAACGACACAATTGCTTATTGAGTTTTGGGAACGGTAGGAAGGAACTCGAATCATTTCGTGCAAGTACAAATTTTAGCTCACAAGTCATAAAGCACCTTGTTTATCATGGATTTGTGAATTTTATATAACAGGACATGAAGCTATCATGCAGAAATATCGCACACTTCAATTTGCTTCAAGATGGACGAAAGGATAAGAATTTATCTATTATTTTCGATAAGTAGTAAAAGATATCCGCTTGTCTTGGCAATCGTATAGCGCAAAACAATGATCAAGATTTCAGTGGAACAAGTATTTACTGTTTGGCATAAGGGATAATGACGACCAATGTATACCACCGTTACTTTTTCCAATTTTAGTTTGTACAAGGTCTCTTATTGTCGATAGTACAATCAAGATAGTTTTAGTGATCAGAAGTCAAAGACTTTCATCATAGATTGGCCTTTATTGTCGCAGGTGCAAATTCATTTACTCACAATCATACATATCACAAATGAGAGTACTAAGTACGTCCATGCCACTTATATAACAATATATACACATCTTTGATGAACAATCGTACAGTTTCGTAGTGAATACTCACTGTATACTGACGTCCTGTCTTCACAGCATAGGGAAACCCCTCTACTGTCAATGCTACAGCTTTCAGGTTTCGAGAATAGGAAACAGAAACTCTATAAAGAGCTACGTCTTTGTTGGTTTCTCAGCATTTTTTTTAAATTTCTTTAATACGTTATTTTTTTATTATTAAAAATTTGCTAAGATACGCGCACTGTATTGCCGTGTAAGTTGCAGAGTGTACCGCGCATGTCAAGAAGCAGGGAGAGCAGAAAAAATGCACATCTTTACAGCGTGGTTAAGTATATATGTGGGGGCGTGCTAGCAACGCCTGGTGTGCGTACGTGTGCGAATCTGACAGTTCGTAATATATGAGAATATATCTGCAGTGTATCTCTAGATTGGGTTCAGGTCAACCGGGTGACGATCAACAGTTGTGAAGAGGAAATTAAACGATATCGCACCTATAGCAAATAAACACACAAAGCAGACGTGATTACTGGAAAGTCGAGATTTGAAGTAAACCTCAAACGCATTGGTTCTTTACACATGTGGCTGGCAAATGTATAATTTGAACTGGGTTTGGTGTTTTATTTGTAAACCGCTCGATAGCAGTGTGGTTCCCTTGCTAATGCACGCATACCTTTGCTTCCAGGCAATTTTCACTAGCTCTTGTCACTAGGTAAAATAAATTTATTATATCTCAAGGCAAAGGTTAGACAACGCACCAATCTTCTGAAGTGATCACACATACCCAAGGGCATTTCATATCATGGAAATCGATATTCAATCACAGGGTCTTTTCATTGCGTGTTCGACCAGCCTGGTAATGAAAGCTCGTTCGGCGAGCATCAAGTGGGACAAAGTCACGTGGTTCGCTGTTGCAGTATTGTTTCGTGGCTTTCATTAGCATCCTTATTAGCCATCAACATTGTCACAACGTACACAGTGCCAACCCATCCATGACTTCATAGTGATTTGCATTTCAAGTTCTACGGCAGCTACAGCAAAGGGGACGCTGAGGAACGTCAGAATTCTGCACCACTTGTTGTGTTTATCTCGCATCTGGCTATGAAGGAATCGATCGGCTGTGGCAATTCATCACCAGCGAGGACATAAAGACGTTACCTGAATGAAATCTATACACGGAAAGTCGACCTCAACTTTTTTTTTGAAGCAGTGCCATTCAGATCCTGAAGGAAATGGCCTTTGAAGCCGGCCGTTTTATTTGTTACATGTTTCTTAACACTAGCAACGTACTCAGCCGGGACTGAATTTGTACCGATGACCGTACCACGGTGATAGAAGACTGGTAAACATGAAGAAAAGAAGGTGTGTTGTAAGGTTCCATTACAAGTCTTAATACTCCCTGACTTATTGTGCAAAGAATGTCTGACTAATGTCAATGCTCTGTATCTCGTCATATGCTCCCCTTAAGGTAAACTTCAAGTAAATAGGGACAACCAGGGAACGCTAATGCATTTCCCATAAGCTTGGAGATTTGTTGAATTCATTTGTTGATAGAGACTAAAGCTCCTTTCTGATTCTATAGTCCAAACAAGGACCCGTTGAATGGCAACTGAGATTGTGGCCGTGTATTTGCAGCAGAACAAACACTGCAACTATTTGGGGTATGGCGAAGGTTAAAAACTGCATTTGAGTTCGTGCCAACATCACATTGGAAAGCTGTTTACACCGATATACACCTCGAACAAATGAAAAGCACACATTGATTACTTTTCAACATTTGAACAATTACGTTTATTTCGACAACATCACATCAGTAATCAATAATCGTAATGATTCAAATTAAAATTAAAATCAGGTCAAGAAAGGCAGTGTAGGAGTACTTTGAGTGTAATACTTGATAATTCTACAGCAATTGGGGTTCCGTACACCCAACTCGACGTTGTTTCTACCGACGCAGAGAGAACACAGCACAGTGACTCAGTGAGTCATCTCATGATTAAATCTTAATTTTGTCAAATGTATTCAAGCAATAACGATGGTATTAACACTGTCGAATCGGCATATCAAACAGAGTAAACTAACAAATGCGTGGCGATCGCAAAATCCAATATTTCGCAATTAACTTCATGAATAGGAAAGAAAAGAATAGTTTAAAGTGAAATAGAGTATAATATAGCAACACTTATTTAATATTCTCAGCGACTTGCCTATGAGAGACCCTCCCTGTGTGTTTTGACCAATAGCTTAAACGTGTAGAGACAAATACACTCTTGCCTATTTCATGTTTTTTATCGTTATTCGTTGATAGAAGACCTTGGGGCAGTGCCTTGACACCTGAACAGCACCAGAATAGCCAGGTTGCTATCGAAAGACACACTGTGTAGTCTTACATAACCTCACTTCAATTCACGCCCTGGGTATTTATTTATATTCAATATATTAGGGAAAAGCTAAGTGCTAAGAAGGCGGTTTAAAATATGTAATCTCCCGAGGGAAACTGGTTTATGACGTCACTAGGGTAGGTAGTCTGTACAATACGCAGAAATCTATTCACAGTGTGGGAGTAACATGAAAACCAACTGCCTTGAAGCAATGATGACGTAACGATGACCCAGGTTAAAAGGCATATTGGCTAGATCCTTTGTAGGAGAGGGAACCGTCAAGATGTTTGCATAAAACCAGTGTGGCTATAATTAAACAAGAGAACATAACTCATGATAATGAATAGAACTGATGTACGTCGTAAATAAACAATGTGGATTCAAGCACACGGATTGTCTGCTTCAGATAAAGGATAATCATTTTCTGTACAAACGTTAATAAAATCTCGTCTTTCATTCTTTGAAAGGGATAGCCAGTTCGTGATTATTCTATTTAATTTAAGTCGATTTCTACAGTCAGGTTGGATTTTTTCTACGTCTCTTTAGCTATTAAATCTAACTGAGTGTCCATATTGTGTTAGTTTCACAATGGCGTCAATGGACATCCAAACGTTCCTTTTTTTCTATTATCCACGCACCGCCATTCAGAACAAGTTTCTCACTTGATAATCTGTCACGATGACGCAAGACATACGTATTTGAAGAAGCCTTATTCTTCTTATTGTACAACAACCCAACAGGAAACCAGCGGGAGACTATCCCTCAACAACGGTGCAAATTATCCCCATTTATCACTGTATCGATCACTGTAACCTACAAACAACCAAACACCTTCCTCCAGTGTTGGTGAAGTTCGGGCCGAACCGCAAGTTCAAGTGACAAAGTTTGCTTTATCGATAGCCTTGTTTGCAGCTCAAACATGAACTTTAAAGGCGCAGTAGTCATTAAGTGAAATTTCCTTGGTTTCCATGGTTACTCGAAGACGCCTTATTTCCCTGTACATCGGTGATAGGTTAAGTTAGAATTGACGAGCAATTCCAGACGACATCATTCAGTGTAAGGAATAGCATAATATTGCTGTTCTTATCATTCATAAAATGTACACATTTTGTGAAAGTAACTGTATAATTAGTGATTTCACGGGGTGTTGTCTTCGATTTGATTTAGTGTCGCACTATTTTTTATCAGTTTTTGGCCAATTCGACAAAATACATTTAGGGTGTTGCTCTTAATTTCTAATTTTGGAGTTTGTTCAGTACATGTATTACACTGAGATTTTTACACGCGCCTGGCTGAATGCTTTGTGAATGCCACGATGCCCTGTTTCCATACTCAATTAAAAACGCAATCATATCAGACTAATCAGAGTAACATTTAAACCTGAAGAGCAAACTTGTTGATTAAAATGTGTGACGTGCGCGATCAAACATGCTAGGGGCAACGGTAACGCCGTTATAATAGAAGAGCTCTTTTGAAACCTATCTTTCTGGTTAGGAATTGTGTGAATTGTGGAAAACCTATGGATCGGCATAATTTGAACCGTAGAGGTGTGCATCTGTAAGAAATGAGAGTAGGCCTAACCCGAATATTGTTTAAGCTACCACTGTGCGACAATTAAAAGATAGTCACTAACCTACTCCACTCTTCAGTCGGCAATGTCGTGCTGGTGATAATAACTTGCATGAACGTGATGATTTCTGTGGAATTGCGTTGATATATAGCTAAGACTGTAAAGAAAGTCTAAAAATTATCACGCAATAATATGAATCAGATGTCTGTACCTTAATGCTAGTCGCTAATCGGTCCACCGAGATATGCTGGTATTCGGAGAGAGTAGAAAATATTACAATTCCGAATTTGTCGGAAGTTGTTCCAGACCGTCAATTGATTCCATAAAAGATGACCATGGAACGGTCCTTCGGCTATAAATGTAGGTGAATGAGGTCGTTAATCGGAGACCACGCCATGCTCCTGATGCATTCACACTCTATCTAGTTGTTCATTTGGAGACAGTTAATAACATTGCTGTGTGGTGGCAATACCTAAGATGTATTTGAAGTGTCTTTAGTGCCTTTAAGACAAGATTTAGCAAAAATAAAAAGAAGGCAATAACAAATACAGAAATATTCTTCGAATCGCAACTTCATCTCTTCCCTGATCTGATTCTGTTTGAAAGTGCCATGAAATTATCGTTAAACACTTCCGGCATTATAACCATCTAGACAAGAGCTTATGCATTTCCTGTTTCGTTATACAGTGAAATCATTTTGTTGGAAACAATATTTATCTGTTGGTTTTTGGTCTCACGATGTATACCATCTGTGACTTGTTATTCTATATTATAAAATTATGGAAGAAAGTTATTTGTTCTTAAAAAAATCCCTCGCTTCGTCTGTTGTCTTGGCAACAAACCGCGAGAAACAATTATTTTTTCTCTCACTCAAGCATTAATACGACTGGCTCTAAACATTACAATTGTGATCAAAACCCCCGGGGCATCTTGAAAATAAAAGTCGTCATTTCATAGCACTTTATTCCTTTATGTCGGATTCCGAAATATAATAAACAATATGAGTCAACCAATCAATCAGAAAATATATTTTTCTGATCAATCGAGCCATCATACATTATTTTGTACAAACAAACAAAAATATCAAAAATAAATAATTTGCTAGATTACACGGGGCCGCGATGTTCGGATGAAATATGGCCAGATACTATGACATTTTAAGTGCAGCGTTAGCAGTACAGATGCTATACTTTTTTACAATATTCCTACACCTATTTGTTTTATTGCTTGTATTGTTAGATGAGGTCAAATGGTTCACGACCACCTGTTGGAATGTCAACGGCCAATAATTGCCGCCAGCGTTGAACTCCATGTTGACAATCAAACGTTGACAACTGTAAGATAGCGTATTTACTCGTGCTATGAGTCCTTCAATTAATACCCGTAAACTATTTACTAAAACTTTAGAAAGAATGAGCAAGAATTTTGCGCTTCCCCGGAATGCGTTTCAAATATATCGACTTGTCTTCGAGAAAGAGAAAAATAAATAACGTCGCTAATCGATACAGCGAATCGATACTTGCAAAGTGTACACATTAAGAGAATACGTGTACTCGTTGGTCAACGTAGAGATCCAGTCTATACAATGGGATCGGTTCGCCTTGCTGGACGCTGATTGGACGCTGAGACGTAAACAATAGCCTGGACCGATTTTAACATCAACAGGCGTAAAGGTTCTGCCTTTTCAGGTGCAAATTGGGAACTTAGCGATCGGAGAGTGGACCGTATTCGGAAACAAGTGTGTGAATTACGGGTTTATAGTAACCGGGTTACGCTATGTGGCTTATATATGCCGTAGATACAACAAGCCGATGACAGAGTATATTAAGATATACCAGACGAAGATATGAAATAAGTCGCTAAAGAGCGCACTAGATCGCGAGGGAATGTTGAAACCGAAGACCCAGCACGGTGTCAGACCTGACAGAGCACAGTCATCCCCTGGTAATCTGAGAGATCGTAGCAACACGGTCAGGTAGGAACAGAATAGCACTAATAGAATAAGATCATTGAAGCCGGCCATGCTATGTAGAGTAACATTAGTTGTAAATCGATGGTTTAAAGAGGTCAGACAGAGCGTAACCAAGAACGAAATAAAAGTTGATAAACAAATTGTACTGCCGCGATGTACCGCTGATTCTTTGACATATGACCGTCATGTATTGCCAAACCAACTGTGACAAGAACCATAGGAGCATTAGTGGAACATACAAGAAGTTTGTTGTTGAGTTTGTGCCAGTTTTACGCGTGTAAAACACACACAAGTCGGGCGTTATGTCTATACTGCCGCCGTCTATTCTTCTGTCAACCCTACAGTGGAATGTTTTACAACGTTTCTCACCAAAAGGACTAAATCCACTAAACCCTATATAAAATAACCTGTTGTGATTATAGTCGGCTAAAATGCCGTGAGCTTTGCTGTGTATTCGTTTAGTCTGTTGGGCGATTCACTACCCGTATAACGAGTAGAATATCCAACAATCGGTGATGTCAAATAAAGTTGTTTGGTTGGGACTGATCTGCGGTCGCCATTGATCGCTTCGACCCCTGGCGACCCAACTGAATAGCTGGTGACAATAGTTAGCACAGGCTGACTCAACTACATCGACAACCAACTGCCCCTCTTAGTAATCACTCGCTCACACCTATATCAAACCACTCATGTACAAAACTGACAACCACAATTCCAAAACAAGGTTTTGATATTCCGTGACACTGTTGTTGACTTGTAAGACCAGTAGCGACACGTCAGTAAATGTGTTGATGTGTTGTGTGTGTCGGTGAAACCAGGTGAACGAGTGGACGCCATGACTACGATAAACTTCCCGTCTGATATATGCCCTGCTTACAGGAACTCAAGCATTCTAGTCGAGTATCACAAACATTACACTTTTACCTCTCGTTTGAGTTATTTTTTCTACAACCAAGTATCAGTAAGCTACAATCACCATACGATTTTCCCATTAGTATTAAATTAAATATATCATTTCCGACGTACACTTGACCGTTTATGTCATTTCCATCGTTTGTGTACCTATCATATGTAAGCTTTTATTCAAGTGTGATTCCTGACAGTTTTATTCAGACTAAATATCAACAAACGATGGCGTCACTATGTGGTTCACAAGAGTTAACAAACGATGGCGTCACTATGTGGTTCACAAGAGTTAACAAGAACAGATGAAAATGACCTTTTTGTACCTTGAGTCACGTTACTTAGACAATGAAAGAGTGTACTTAATGGTCCCTTTAAATGAACGCAAAGATAATCTCACCTTGAAGTCAATGTTAATGTCGAATGACTTGAAAAAATCAAATTCTAAAATTGACTGTATAAATCGCTGTACTTCACAGTCATTGAGAGATTTTACACAGGTCTTGTTAATACCTTGATTACTTTTTTGTGTTTCTTTTAGAAACAAATCAAAGAATCAATGGGATCAACTGTCGGCTTGGGACATCGATGATGAACTTGACGAGATAGGTGGTTTAAGTAAGTATAATTCCGGAGATAACTGTCGATTGTTTTCATCGTTCTGGTATTTAAAGCAAGCCAATCCTATTTGTATTGGGCTACGAAACCATTATCTCGGATTTTCCGCAATCACCCAGTAAAATATTTACTTTATGAGTTGACTTGTTAATGCATTCACAAACATAAAAGATGTCTTGTGAGTTCATCGAGACTCGATCCTAAATCAAATAAGTTGTCATTATTATTGTGCAGTAGAATCAGTCCTCACACCGTGATAGAATCAACTTTATCGAGTATCTATTGCCAGTGACTGTAAAATTTGGTCTTCAAAGATGCTAAAACGACGCTGAAACTTGACAAGGGCTTTTGACTTGGAACAATACATGTAACTTACAAACAAGTCGTTGTTATTTCATAATGGACCACTGAGTCAATAGCAGCCTCTATACAGCCTTTAGCATGTCTATGCTATGTTTCGAGACAACTTCTCATTTAGATATTTGTTAATGATAGATTTTCATGTCAATGAAGGAATATTACTAACGGCGCATATCACCAGACTGTACTCAAAATTTAAATGTTGTTCCGTGTTTTCACGTTTACTCTACCCAACCCTTGATTTTTTCGAGGTCGGAGTCCAGCATAACACGCGTGTCTGTATGTGTGGCACCGTTCCCAATTTACTGGGTGGTGTAGCAAATATTTTCACTATGTGACAACAGCGGCATATTGTTGTCTAGTTGCTTCGTCTTCCTAGTGAATGCAACGCTAACATCCATACATCTGTCACAATACAAAGGCAGGTCTCTGTATGGACAACTTTTTTGCAACGTCATTCAAAGATTACAATGCGCCAGAAAATAATTACCACAACTTTGTCAGAAATGATCCAACAAAAACCCTCACACCTAGGCATTGAGATCCGACACAAATCACGTCTGCACTTGAATCAGATTGTTCATTGAAATAGTATTTCCTTATCGATACTGTTTCGTAGAATAGAGGACAGATTGCATCACACATGTCAGGCTATCTGTATTCCCAACCTGTGTAAATGTACCAAGACGTAACATACTATCATTAAGTAGAAAGACTAATGTCTAAATGATAAAGCTGCACGTCCCGGCATATCACTTAATTTGAACAAGATATGAACTAATATGGAACCGATGCAAATCGGAGAAAGGGGAAATGAATCAGCTCTTTTAATTTTTCCTTGTTTTTATCAAACAAATCATTTTATTTTGAGACGTAAACGGTGATTAGATAACAATTTCAATTCTCAATGCCATGGGTTAAATTAAGATGCAATGATCCCAAAACTATTTATGGTTGCAATTTGTGTCCTTTTTACTGAAAGACCTGAAGGAGTCAAACATACGGTACAGGAAATCTCTAGTATATTTGTTCAAACACTTGGAGTGACAGAGAAAAAGCCCAACCTAATTCACGTTGTATATAGTTGTTCGACAGCGTAAATATCTTACCTTCTATCTCAGCAACATTTATTATTTTATACGTTTCTCAATGATATGTATTCTACTTTCAACTTAATACAGACAAATTTAAAAAAATTAACATTTCGTGACGTATCTTTTATTTGCAGGTATTGTTTCATGGAATAAACGCAGTGCCAAACCTAAACCAGGTATTGTGAAATCTTCTTTTATCTTCCATCAAGTAGTGCATTGTCTGGTAGACATCACCAACAGATAATATATCAGACAAAAGATCACAGAAATCTAAAATCTGAGTCAATATGAATAACAATGGAAACAATGATGTCTGTCAATAGCGTCTAAAAATCAAGAAACAGCAGTTTTTGCCATAAGTAAATCGTCGTTTATCATGTGTCATTATTAGAATGTAAGAATTCTGTAAAAATTATGAATTGTGAATTTGTAATTTCTGTGAGACTAAGAATATCTCTTCCTGGTTACCTTTGACCCCATACCTACTCCTCAAACAATCTGCAGTCGTTTCTTCTCACATTAAGCTTATTAATGTTTGCCTGGTTAATTTACCTTCAGTCGAGTCGGTACAAGTCCAATGATAACACACTGATAGCCATTCCTTTCCTCATTATGTTAACAATCTACAGGATATAAATTATTTTCCCGGAAGAGATGTTAATATAACAAATTCCAGATTTCAGAATTCATTATTTCATGAACACACTGTTTTACCTAAGGCTATATGTCTGGGTTGCTCAAAGAGTAGCCTTTGTTCTGGTCTTTTCCATCTGACTCTAGTGTAATACATGTTTACTTAACGTGCTTGTTTGAGGGCTTTGACCTCGTTACTTTACTTACTATGTGTATTATAAATATCCATATCGTTTTTCAAGTGTAATGTTTAAACAACCTCTTTTGCACCCATATCAATGCATACAAACCAGGAATCCCTAAGTGAAGTATAGTTACACATTAATTTTACAAACATTATGTTGGTCGAAAAACCTTAAGTAGTATACTTTGCCATGTAAACTGAGTACTCAATATCCATGTTTTTTAACGTTCTTGGTCGACTTTGGAACGAAATTCCTTTCCAGACAAGGTTTTTCAATAAAAAACCGATGTTTGTATAAAGACTGAGATAGAATCGCCCAAGTATTCAAATGATACACTATCATAGTGTCAATTGGTAGCGATACTAGCTTTAATAATATTTTCATTATTCATGTTCAAGAAAACAAATAAAACATTTTCTCCCTCTCTAAAATAAAAGTATATTGAAATGCAAATTATCAGCTGTACGAGCATTACGCTCTGTGTAGAGTATGGTACATTATAGTTGACAAGCAAATTCCTGACTGAAACTTGGTGATTGCATTGGACAATAACATAGGATTTTCTTTATAGAAGATTCATCATACACATACGTTATTCACAGAATACTGTGATGAGAAAGTGAGCACTAGGATTTTCTACATCGTTTTGAGCTGAAATCAAAAAGATGGTATTTTACAAACAGAACAGAAATAACGGAAAATTATATCAAAGACAACAACTTCTTGAACTTTGACATTATCCTGACTTATCTGAATAAATGAGTAACGAACACATTTCTGCGGATATCTACCGTTTAACTTTCAATAAATCAATACCCTTTCATGAATCACCAAGTCGAAATATTTGGAACCAGGTGTTATTTTTCAAAGATAGACGCCACAGAGAAAGACTTTATCTTGGCCGGGAAACCACTAAGTTGTTTTGTCGTACATGCATATCGCATGTAATGTCCTTATTGAATTCAATATGGCTGAAAGTATCACCAGGTCGTCTGACAACCATTAACCTTTGACCTGTCACTCAGACGTTTAAAAAGTGAGCTTATTCCTGAAGACTGTCAGGTCAATTTGCAACGCACTTTCTGAGTGGTCAGGTACTTGAACAGTAGAAATGTGATCATACCCCGTTGTCTTGCTAAAATGATTTCACGGTACACATTGACGTACGGTTTGCTTGAAATCTTTGTTGCATCTGTCGAGTCAGACTTCCACAACAAGACCTGTATTTGACACTCATGCCAAGGCAAATAACTGAAAAAGCCCAATAGCCTTCTGACTATCAATAAAGTAAAGTTACTGGGTAGATAGAGAAAAGACCTAGACGTAGCTGAGTCTACAACAACTAACTGAAACAAAGTTTTAGTCCATAATAAATATTTGCATTTTTTCGAAATATGATATGCAGAAACAAATTAAATAAAATTAAAAATTGCTTTCGCTAATTCGATCAATCTAGCTTGTGGAAAATTATTGGTCGGCGTTTCCAGTGGTCGACTGCCTTGTCGAGTTGTAACAGCATAATTGATTGGTTTAACTCACTCAGAAGTTCAAAATTTATGACAGCTTACAACAAACTTCAACAAAAACAACGATAGTCACCGTTGTTTAAAATACATTTTACTTGGTTTCTACCTATTAAATTCATCTTAATGTTGTCACACATAATGTGTAGGCTATCCAAACGGGATGATTGTAACCATAGACCCTGCAGTAAATCTGATTTGTTACGACATTTCCCATTGTGTTGTTGTCAAGTCAAGGTTGTGGGCAAGTCGATCTCAATTCTTTTTCCGTTCGGCTTTACACTGAAAAATCACCCGCAAAGGCTAGCCTTAGACTGAAAGAGATCCGAACATTAATCGTAGCTGTGACTGTGACTGTGACTGGTAACCACACTTTGTTTCTGGTAACTGCACTGAAGTCTTCACGCTGCCAGATCACTATGTGTATGATCAGCTGACAGAAATCTTAATCTTGACATCATCAATCATTAATTATGTGTTTGCCCATCGGCTTCCTGGTCTTGTATTATAAATGACGGTTTGAAATTTTGATGAAGGGTAATCAGCGGACTGGTAAATCTTCACAGTGTGCCAACTATCGGTTACCACGAAAAGAGATCGAAATACGTGATGACCAGCTTTCTAGTACTACGTACCCGGGGACTGAAATCCTTAAACTTTGCTCAAAGTTTCCGTAACAGAATTTTAAACCATTACCTTTCGAAATCTAGAATGAAAATCAGGGTTCATGGTGCAAAATTTGGTACTGGAGAAACAGAGTACCTAATATTCTCCGACACTTGAAATTCGAAATGGCCGCCATCCCTTTGTTAGCGGGAGAAAATTCAATTTTTTATTTTCATAACACTAAGCTTGTAAAAACGTTATTAACTCAAAGAGCTTCAAAATGAACCCATACAAGTGGTAGATCAAGAAGGCATCCTAACATCTGTCTCGGAGGCGTATTCTACCTTAAGGAGAGTGTCAATAACACTTCAGCGTTGCTGACTTCCCTATTTCATGAAATGGTGCATGATGGTCGTATTTGCCTAAAGGTTCTTGCGACACTTTTCTTTCTTCCAGTTCATTGGCTGTTGAATTGACTGTTTAGTGTGCATATTGTGTGCTGCCTTCATGCAGTGCCGTAAAACCTTTTCCGAAAAGTATCTGGTACTTAGACGAGAGTGTCAGCCAGTCTAGGATTAATACAATTGACTTGACCGCTCCTGCATTGTCTATGACTTAATGATTTGTGAATCAAAATGACTGATTTTATTGCTAGCGTCACTGTCTGACACGTGGTCGGTTTACACCGTCAAGTAAAATGCCAACAGGCCAAAACCAATTACATTCGTTTTCCATTTATGCCTATCCAATATTGACGGAATGAATACCACTTGTCCCGAAAGCTAAATCGAATTCAAATATACACATCGACATAATATTGAGCTTAATCATGACTTTCTTTTCGGTTTAAGGCACGTTGTATTAAATCTGTACTTGTACCTACTAAGGACAAGCAATCCCAACAATTTATAGACGATAGCACTCCCTTCATAATCCATTGCATTGCCTCCAGACCAGTTTTAATGCCATAAGCTTATCAGAACAATGAGGCCGCTGTGTCAGGACCCTCGATAAATTTTCACAGAATATAATCAATGTTGGGAGAAAAATGGTCAATATGCTATACTTATGACATGGACCAGGATTAGCTACAGTGATATTTCTATTGCAAAATCAATTCCCACGCTGGACACTGTCCAAACACGAAGGCTGTACACACCTTCAGGCCATGGTGTTAGGGTTGCCTGTGTCTCGTATTCAATTATACCTCGATGTCTTTCTCTCTCACTGGATATTTTCTCTTACACATGTAAAGTCAGACACTAACACTTGTCAGCATTCCTCTGGCCATCTCAGACGTCAGTAAATACGTCTGATTAAAGTTCAGTGTTGTCAGGTCATGGAATGCTCTTATTGTGGTTACCATCATCCGTCATGGCGATCAATACAATCGTGTTGTATACATGCTACCGACATTAAGGTCATGCCATTCAGTGAATGAGCCAACATGCTTTGATGAAAATGTTTGGGGGTTGTTGTTTTTTGTCTCTCTCTCTCTCTCTCTCTCTCTCTCTCTCTCTCTCTCTCTCTCTCTCTCTCTCTCTCTCTCTCTCTCTCTCTCTCTCTCTCTCTCTCTCTCCAGCCATGTGGTGCATTTTGTATCTCCGACTATTAGCAAAAGAAAACCCGAATCAAGTGTGGGCAGGGAACACAATAACGTATCTCATCTTTGTTCTTTTTCAGTGCCAAACCCAAATTCCTATACTTCGAATTCATGGGAGAGTTACCTTTGTACAACCGGGACCAAATGCAGCAATATAGACGATGTTAAAGAGTTCGTGGAAGCCAGTTTGATAGCTCGTCTGAAACCCAGGGCCCATTCTGCCCCTGAATCACAAATTCGGCAAACGAAAGGAAATGAATTTAAGGAAGGAAATCCTGACGATTCCAAGTCCAAACAACACAATGGAATGTACGAAAGCACAAAGACATTTGACCAGAAGCGACCGGGCAAACCTCCGACAGCCAACCAAAACAGATCGACATCAGGACAGCACACGACAACTGTCTCCAATGGTAACGAATTGCTTAAAAAGAGTGGTGGCGTTTCTGTTGACGTCACAAATCATTCTCGAATGTCAAAAAATGCCGTGAATATGTCGAGACTTCAGCTAACACTGAAAGATTACAGGCACCATGACCTTCAACCAGAAGAGCAACTGTACACAGTCAACGGTGTGACCGTTGTTAAGACATCACTTGCTAGACAAAAACGAAGGAAACATCCGAACAGTGCATCGTCTTTCCAAACCATTACTGAATCAGACCTGAGCCTTCCCGGTGAAGGTGGGACAACACAGGATATTCAAGATTCGTCCAATGCAGTCAAATTTTCTTATACTAAGTCCAAAACACCAGGAAGTGCCATTACTTTACACTCCGATACAACGGATTCGAGTGAGGAAAAACATTTACTGTCGGCGACGCATGGAATGGCGAACGGACATGCCCGTCTGTTAGAACACGGACAGGCCAGGCTTGAGAGAAAACTAAAAAATTTGTCCCAGGCATTCAATATCATGGAGTCACAAGATCTCAGTGTTGCTGACATTCTGCATAGCACACCTCGTCTGGAGAGACATATATGTTTACAACAACTTGAAGAGCCTCAAAGAGCAATGAACAAACCACACCAACACACGCGAGCCAAACATTCGTACGGTTATGACAGGAAACGTTCGCCCACCTCGGAGAACTCTTTACCCCCGGTTTACGACCAACCTTCGGACAGCCGACCTCCATCCACTGTCAACTCAACACAGGATAAAAAAGACAACTCGTTACCCCGGATGTCGTCAACAACGGGAATCTTACACGACTCGGATCGACCGACCGAAGCCGACGCTGACAGTATCCGAGCTCGAGAAGAATTTATTGATGGTGATGATGAGTCGACCGTTGTGATGATTCGGGATGGAGTCGATCTCAACAGATTAACTGAAAAAGTAAGTAACAAATTCGAACTTATCTACACAAATAATAATTGACGATATACCAGCCTGTTTTGTCTCAGATGAACTTTTCATTACGAAATACTTGACTTTACCACGTTTGTTTCACGATATCAGTTTATAAGTCTATCAACCATCCTATCGGTAACTTAGTGTTGTTTGAAATGTCTGTGAATTTATAAAAACAGAGACAGTTACAAAACCTGACACAGAAACAGACTCAGAATATCGGCAAAGTCATAGTACAGAAGTACTTGGCTTGTTTCAGATGGTCGTTAGGTGAAACATAGTTGAGGTCATCTGAACGACATGCAGCATTTGTTGGTCGGTGTTTTGAACATCATTTACGTTCCAATTCAGTCTGGCGACAAGAATAGTTTTGTATTGGTGTGTAGATACCACACAATGAATATTATTGTCAGATGATATTTTCATTTCAAATTCATATAACTAAAGTATTATGCCTCCAATGGCGATGTATTTTCCAATGAATTGTTTTCGTTTGTAATCAAAGAGCTTGCAGACCTAAATTGATACGCAAAGCAATTGATAATAATGCATCTTTATAACTCATCGATATGCTGTGTAAAGTCTAGAATGCGTACTTTGTGCCATACGAGACAGTGTTGCACAAAGCTGCACAAATCTCTGCTTTTCACAAAGACACTGCACATTGAGTGAAACGTTGGTGCCAGAGGATGTCTTTATATTCACCACGTAGTCTTTATACTGAAGTATGAAAAACATTGAACCGCTTAAGTACATAGCAACAACATACTTATCAATTTGCTTTGAAAGATGAAATGCAAACTGCTGGCACACCATTTATATTGACCATACAAAGAGGTTTATTCAGATCATGTGTTTCGATCTGTGTTTTTCAAAATGTTTGGCGGGGGCTGTCAGTTCGATGCAGGAAAAAATCGATATCGATACGTGTGTTTGCAGGTTTTCTTTCCATATTCACGACACTCATGAGATGTGTGAACTGTGTTCATGAAAATAGGCACGGCGTGTCATGGAAACCGTCGTTAGTTTTATTTTCACCTTAGAAGGCCAGTAGATGTAACTTGTGAAGATATTTTTCACTATTGTTTTGTATGTCAACAGAAAGTTCTTGTTCTACTACACAAAGCATGTTGACATCCCAGTGTTCAGCTTGTCAACTTAGCGTCTATGCACATAGAATGTTCTGTTATTGTTTACATTTGAATTGTTGTCCGGACTAGAATTCACTTGTCAACAATAACAATGCTGTCTATACATGTAGAGGCCGAGTTGACAAGCTGAATACTGTATACTCAACATCGCTTCGGGTATTGAACAAAAAACGGTTGCTGACATTATAAAAATTGTGAAAATAAATCACCAGAAGTTACAGCTACTGACTTGTTAATCATTGCAATACATGTCATGTTTTGCAGTTGAAATTTTGAGATAGAGATGCATGCACTGTGACGTTGGCTTTTATCGTATCAGAAATGCTCGGAAAACATATTTTAGGTATATTGAGAAAGCTCAATCGCACTGTGTTTACTTCATATTCAAGGTCGTTTTTATCCTCCATACATTGATTAACCCATATCTTAATGTGACATCATGAACACACCGCATAGCCAGACAGTAGAGGGCGTCCCCCTCTACTTACTGTCTATGGTACAGCCTATGCCCAATGTATTGCCTATGACGAGGAGCAGTTAACGACCGTATATGAAGTCATTATCTCCGATAATATTGGAGTCGATGTCCTCTCAGAAAAGTCAAACAAAACTTGATAAACAATTTGTCTGCTTTGCATTTCAATAATCTGTTCGTGTGGAACTCATCAATTCGCTGTGCGTTCATAGTGGTCATCATACCATACAAAGTGATTTCTGACGCAGCAATACCATAGATATAAGGATTCATATTTTCATGGAAACAACTCAATTTTTTTTCAGTCACCACCTTCACATTCTCACAACACTTCTCCCATTGCACATTGAAACGAAACTTAAATTCATTTTTTTTTATTAGTTACTGCATCATTGTACACGGTACCATAACAAAGCAATTGTCCACGCCATGCATTCATACTAACCAAACAATTGTCATAAACTAAGATATATTTCATCAATCTAATGTATGTCGTCCAGGGTCTTAAGGATACAAAAATTTCCTTTATACATCTTTCAGTGCCTTCACAAAAACACTTGTATCATCCGACACAGCAAATTGCTACGCTTGGTAAATTTTCCGCCTATTTAGTTTCTTAGTTTTCTTTTCTATGGGCTAATCATTATAATGTCACAATTAGTTACTGCATAATTTCATCTCATATCATATTTTCTTTGTACTTTCTTGAGTTATGTCAAGGTTTTCTACCATCTATTTTGGAGTATCACGGTATATTATCGCCAGAGGCACTAATGGTAAGCTGAGTGTATTTGACAGGATGCATGTCACGCAGTTCTAGCAAACACGCTTAGTATAGCGCCCTCACAGACCGTAACTTGGCCTTTGAATTTTTTACTCGACATTGACTATACAATACACAATGCATTGATTATTGGTATTCTTAAGCTCCTTTCCCTTTCCTTTTTGTTGTGTTTCATGAGACAGTTTCGAAAGGCGTTCCAAAACGCCATCTGTGAGGGCGCACAATATTGCTACCGCCTATAGCATGCAAGGTTGCACCGCGAGTGATGTGACAGTAGACGTGTTGCCATGGTGATGCATGAGGTAGCACGATTAGTTTTAAGCTTTTTCACCAACTTTAGCTTTTGATGATTGAGCGCATCACTAAGCATACATGCCAAGAATTAGCAGCCATCAAATCTGTGTTCAAATGCAGATTTATTGCCGTCCCCCTTGTAACTTTAATCCGACCAAACGCACCTCAACGCGCAGTATGCAGTTTTGCTTTGTCCATGGTTGCCGGCATTGACGCATCGCAAACGCCAAGGGACCGGACACAAAGAGTCATTGTGTATGGTGTCAACTACTCAAGCATGACGCAAGTCCCACGATCAAAAGCATTGTCACGATCACACTGGTGTAAGAACAGTATTAAAAATACATGTAAATAATGCGCATTTCGTACCCATCCTCAGTGGTGCCCGTCAATAACTAGCTACCTGGCCATGCAGCTCGTCAGTGAGTAATGGACACGTAGTTCAATATAGGCGTTTGTTAACTTACTGAAAAAAATTGAGAAGAGCGTTGCAGAAAGATTTTTCCGCTAAAGAATCAAAACTGTGATCCTTTGACACTGATGCCGATTTAGCATAACTGATTCGAGAAAAACTCAAAATCATACTTTGGATAGCTAATAAGTAGTCCTTGGCCTTGGACTTAGCCAATAACTGATGACGTCAGCGATTGTCGAATTACACTTTATACAGTAACAATACCGATTTGCCTGATTAAACCCGACAGGACCATTCTTAAAACGCGGAAAATAGAAAACCCTTATAATATTCCAAACTAGAGTAATTACTGTAAACATCATTAATATTTCTTTCCACTCCTATGAGAATATCATCTGATCATGCAATTACCAACATTGCTTTGTTCAAATATGATCTCATGGAAGGTAAACCTGGAGTATTCAACTTCTATAATGGTAACTCTTGTTCTTAACTTTGCATATTGACAATTTAACGTAAACTTTAGTAACTAATGTCTGTACCCACGGCTCTTCCCCACCCTCTGCTGCGTCGTGATATCAAATAAGCAAATTTAATAAACAATCTTACAAATCATTACATATAACAGGAAGTTTAATGTTATTTAGATTTTAAGTGATAGTGTACACAAGGTGAATTCCTTCTCTTCGATCTACAGACATGCGCAAAAACACTGCATTCTTCATTAAATCATAGCCCTGGGGAGAATGTGGTTTAGTTCATTATGAAGCCAATGTTTGTTTCGTGGCATATAGCTTAAAGTACTTGATATCTTACTCGCCTAGACGATCTCGTAAAATCTCGCATGGTTCGACAAATCGCCACAAAATTTAGATCTTTGGACCCAGTGTTTACATCCAAACGAATTCATCATTTAATATGATCTAAATTTTTTATGTCTGTATTTCTGTTACCAGGCACTCACTTTCTGCCCATAGCAACTGAAGTAATAATTTGTATTAAGACTCTGGACGATGTCAGTTTCATTGATCGATATTGGCCAATACCCTTGTAGGAGACCTAACTTACAAGTATGAATCCATGACATTCTTAGTTCTATCTTCATTTCTAGCAGAAAACCATGCAAGCGTCGGAGAAAAGTTTAAAGCTTATCAAAACGAAATCATAGTTTGATTTTTGCATTTATGCATGTTTTATCTTTAATTTCCAACATCACACCAGACTGTTTTACGATGTCCAATTGCGCGTTACAAGGATACAAAGCTGGACCTCCCTCCTAAACCTAAGACAGCTCCCTCACAGGTATCTTTTTACAATACTTGATTAATATCTCTCTCTAAACAGTAGAAATTGGATGCAGTCGTTGTTTTAGTGTAAAACGTAGCAAAGAAAACGCGATTTGACGTTAACACACGTTTGCTGAGTCTCCGCTGCACAACTCTAGTATTTTTCCTCACTCGTTTATCTTGTTTTGAGATTTTTTTTCTATTTCAATCCCTGGCAGGCTTTTTGAGATGCGTTTCTTTTGTTTGTTTGTTTTTTCTTATGATTTTTTTCTTTTGTTTCTTATGTTTTTTCTTTTGATCTTGTTGCATTTAATATATGGGAGCTCTTTATATCCCTCCTTCCTGATCTAACTGATGTCCAGCGCTATACTTCTAATTTCGTAATCTTGTAACTAAAATAATAGATCACAGCTAATTATGTATAGATTCTATTAGTCGATGGCTTTAACTAACAATAATTAATACTCTGACAGTCTTGCATTGTGAATTTCTTAACCTTAAATTCCTCTCCTAATATTGGTATCCTCTACATGTGTGATTTAATTTAACGAATACTAAAATAATAAATTCAAATAAATACTTCATAATGTCATACTTTGTTACCCCTTTAAGAGGGCACGGGCCAGGTCCGGACCTTCCACGGGTTCAGCTAGATATCATAAGGTGAGGTATGGTATTAACATCATGTGTGCTTACAAGTATTGTCATTTCTGATTGCAACAATCTTTCTATCATCGGGTTTTGGTCTTTTTAAAATTCGGATATAAAATAGTCCATAAACTTATATTAAAGGTACTTGTCACTACATTTGCTGTCACTTTACTCGTTGGACTAATGATCATTACATGACGAGGCCGTATGCTTTCAGATGCAAACCGTTGTTTGCCAGTTGTTCATGATAAAACTCTTCAAAGTTTTCAGAGAAATAGAACATCATTCCATCATGACGACAGTCAAATATAATCCTTAACCTTCCGAAGTTTCCTTAACTCAAGTTTTGTATAATTAGACGAATAGCAGTATTACTCCCGGAATGAATTGTTTCGCGCGTGCGTTGTAAACAGTAATTTGAAAACACGCCTGTATGGTCATTCCTTTTAATTGATGATCTTTTTCCCTTTAAACACACACACACTCCTACCAATGTGGCTTACAACAGCCAAGTTCAATGACAGTAAAAGAGAGAATATCGTGCATAGTACTCGGAAAGAAATACACGCAAATTAGGGTAAGAATTTCGTGTGAAGACTTTCAGTTCAAATGAGCTTCTTAAAACGCGTGCTGTACAAAAAGACTCGATCACGAGGAGCCGTGCAACGAGAGTTACGTGGCCTACAGATGTATGCACCGCACGCAGCGTTTTGTGTGTATGTGTGTGGTTTTCGATGCTGCCTGCTTTTTAACTGTCTGTTTGAATGAACGAGGGAATGTGACATTTCATGGACGTTGCCAAGGGGTAGTAGCACGCAAGCCCTGTTGATTCATCTGTAACTGGTTGTGATGACGTATATCATTCACCCAGGAAGTAACCGTCTCAGGGTTGACTTTTCGGATGATAGAGGGCGCAAAATTGCGAGACTAGCTACTGGCAAACTCTCTCAATAATGCACGTCTTCCTTGATTCGATATCAATCCCATTGACGGATGCGCCATACTACCCTACTTAGAACAGTGCACCGTAGTTCCTTAACATCGATTGCTTTGAGTATATTTTTAATGTGAGTTTGTTTCTTAACTTCACTTGCACTGTCCGCAATATCGTTGACGCTGTTCCCTTAAAAATATAAATTTCCCCAAACATTGTACTTGACAGCATCGTGGACCTCCGGGTTTCCGTGCCAACACAGCAAAGAATCCACTCCGGAGAGCCATGGACACGACTCAGAAGAAAATATCGACACAGTACAATGCCAAGAATGTTGCCAATGGCGGAAGTATATCCTATGCGACACGGACAGAGGTAGGAAGAAAAATGATCTATGTATATACGGCCGGGCATTTCAGTGACCGTAGATGAACTTTTCTATTTGCATATGTGCTTATCTAATTAGAGATGATTGTTTACATGATTACTTTAACGTATGGCATCAACGCCATCAATATTGGACAAGTCTGGATCAGGACAAGTCGTTCGATTTAGACGTGGAGACAGTACAAACAATAGCTGAAATTACTTGCTTTTCTGTTTTTCACTCACGGGTTGTGTGTATAGTGCCACTGGAGAGTTTTGATAAGCCGAACATTTCATGTAGACGAATGAAGGTTTGAAACTTGACAATCCATTGACATCTATACCATCGTAGCGCCCAATACAACAGGTGGTTGAAGGCCGAATGTTTGAGGGCGCTATATAAAATGCAGTTAGATCTGTGTTCTGTGATCAGCTAGCTAGGGTACCAAGGAAAAGTTACTATCATATGGAAGTGGCCTTTCCATATGGTTGGCCGGGTATAATATGATGTTTTGGTTAAGTTATGCACTTAATTATGGATACTGGATGAGACCAGTGTATCGCCAAACCTAGATATTTGAAATCTACTACAAGTTTTTTCATAGTTTTAAACAATAGTCGTTTAGAAATATATGAAACCAATCAATATAAACCTAATCTATTATCAGTATTAATACACCCGTGAACACACGTACTGTTACCAAATTATCGTGTCTACAGGTGGCAACTTTAATACCGTACTATCCCTACATTAACCGAATGACCGGTTTTTCCTGAGTGACATTGGCGTTGCAATCAGGGTTCATGGGTCAATCCTGAATGGCTACATGTATACTCTTCAATGTCACATGTTTGAATAAACGGTGCGCGTTTCAGCTGACATGGCACTGAAATATATGTCCTATACAGCACTTACTAACGTTTTACACACTTGAAAGATATTATGCAGCACAGAGTTTATCTAATCCTCTAAATGGTAAAATGTCTGTCTCTACACACAGGAATCTGATAATGAACCTGATGATGGAAAGAATCTACACTGGCAGAGTTCATTGCACTATCTCTATGACCTTCACAAAACTCACATGTGCGAACCAAACGTGCAAACACTGACAGAAAGTTTAGATCGATCAACACCGTATCAGAGAACGGCTGGATTGAAGTGAGTATACTGCGCATGTCTCAGACCAGCACTACTTTTGCTTGTCAATGCATGGAAGTGTGTTTGCATGGTTAGTAATAAACTCTAGTTCATTTGTAGCAATTGCAAGGTTGTGTCTATCACTGCTTTTCTGCACGTTGATCGCTATCTCTGTAACTTTTTAATACTAATCAAATTTACACACTTTTTAAAGAAATAAGTTTTCTATGTCTATCCCTCTCTCTGGCGCATTGGTAATCTTAATTGACCTAGGAAAGACTGCGGGTCAGCATTTTCTTACCAATTTCATTCTAAAAACCGTGTGTGAAAACAAAATGCTGTACTTATTTATTGCGAAGACAGCGTTTAAAAAATGTTCAATCATGAAATGATAAATCGTTTTGTCAATCGCTCAGAATCGATCAAAATACAACAGGTAAGTGCGGTAGCAAAAGCCAAGTACAAAAATTGTGTGACAAAGCTCACAGGTAGTATCAGCTGCGCTGCATAGGAGCAGTCTTTTGCAAGCAGTAAGCATATGCTGGGGTCAACGGTCAAGGGTCAAATAAGGTTCCAGTCGCTTATCATTGAAGCAATGTCTAATTTTAGCTGCTATGCTCTTATGTGCAACTACAGGAAGAGAAGTGGTAATTCCCTACGGCAAAGCTGCCCTACCACTTGTCAATACATGCCTTATAGTGCTTCAACGTTACCACAGGAATCTATTAGCGCCCTCTACAAGTAAGTTCACAAAATGTTGCACGAATCAAAACTATCATAGGGGAAAATAGTTCCCAAAGACTCATGCTGTCGCATGCTTTCTTTGCTGGGGAAATATTTAAACGCATATCTGTTAGTGTAAGTAAAATTTTAAATTTATCATCGCTTCACTGTATAATTATGAATGCCAACGTAGTTCTCAGTATTTCTCAAAGTCCGGGTTTCTTCAATATACTTCACGTCAACCATTTCATCATAAATTGCATAGCGCATTACAGATTCAGGGACATGAGCGAAGCAAAGTAAGAGTTTGTGAGTGTGAAAGATTCTGTATGAGATATTTGTCATATAACAAAATAAGATCTCGTATCTTTTTGGTAAAATAACTGATCGCGACTAATCAAAACAATAATAATATTAACATACCAGTCCTGTAAACATCTCCGTAAGTAATAGTACATATTACTTCTTTAAACTTTATAATTCCATATTGTGCACATATGATACCATAATTACTAGCCATGAACAATACATGAGTTTACGTGTGGCTTGTCTCATCTTTAAGTTGTGTCATATTTGTAAATGGGACCTGTGGAAAATGTCTATCCAATGCATGCAGCCAAGTCTCACATGGTATTCAGCATGGCGGTCTCTACTGTTAATATTTCAGCCATGGAAGCCTAGCATCTGTATGTAAATAGAGTATTCAGCTTATATCCTAATAGCCAGTATTTCACTCTCTGTACTTTTGGTCTTTCTGAGAGACTGGCTGTCAATCTGTTTCTCTCCCATGATGTCTGTCTGTCTGTCTGTCTGTCTGTCTGTCTGTCTGTCTGTCGACGTCTCTCTGTCTGTCTCTGTCTTCATGTTTATTTGCATCGCTATCAGTGTATTTTGTGAAATATTTCTGTCTGTATCGCATCTCTCTGTCCATGCATATTTTCTTTGACCCAACTTCTCCTGAAGACTTCAACCCGTCTTAATTTCTGACTCGGTTTGTTTAATGTTGCAGATTATCAAGGAGGAAAAAGACAAACGATTTCAATCAGCTGACAATAGGTGATAGGACGTTCACCGTGGCAGAATTCACGGCTGCAGCTGCTGCAAGAGCCGCCACAGCAAGGTGAGTCATGTATGGAAGTTATCAAACGGTATAGAAGCAGTGTCTAAGATATATCCAAAATATCAAAGGCTTAGGTGTCACTTTATGTCGTGTCCAGCATTTGTTTCTAAAATTGCTTTCTTGTCTTCTTGTTACAGGAAGAAAATTGCGTCCACAAAATGAAAATTCCGGGCAAAGACCATCGTAAATTACGTAATCTGCGCTGAGTAAAAGATGCAGTCAGAGTGACTTCGTAGAAGTTCATAATATCATTGCGTCTTCCAAGATAACCAAGACTCCGTTTGACGGAACAATTTCACAGTGAAAACGCTACTTGAAATATTTCTCAAGTGTTGATGCAACATTATTATTCTTTAAATTAATTTTTATATCTGCAATGGTTATCTTTTATCGTACGATTTTTTTAGTTTTATTTATTCTGCTTTTCAAATCCTCGCCGAAGATACTATGATAGGATTCAAATGTGAAGAGACAACAGTATGAAAGGTCAATGCGAATTTTAAGCGATGCGAACTTGGAATTGCAATGAACATTTACATCGTCTGTGCATGTCAATGTACAGCATACAAATACTGCAGATGTGTTGTCTGTAGCTGGCTAACCTCTGTGAGAGGTGACGTAATATCTTTGTATAGCACTCATTTGTACGTTTATTTTAGAAGCAACTCATCAGTGATTCATAGCAGAACGATTTTTGATAAAAATCATAGGAAATAAAATGATAACACGAAGTTGAATATGCCTTGACTGCCGACGTTTTGTTTGCGATTTCTGTGTTTGTGTGCAGTGTCTTGTCCTTTCCATTGCTGTAATGTAGTTGGCGCCTCGACATTGAAACACTTAAAATTTCATTTCCTCATAAGGGAAGTTCAAGCCATTCCCTTCAGAAATCATCAATAAAAATGGGTCACCTCGCAAAATTTGGTACAAAAGCAACGAATTGCCTAACATCTATTGACAATTGAAAACCAAATTGGTTGCCATCCCTTTGCCACCCCTACGGAAAAAGTAAATTTTTGAACAGGACGGTGAAAACTTGCACGAGTTTCAAAATGAGCCAAAACAAGCGGTAGACCACAAAGTAATGTGAACATTTGAGAGTCGGAGTATATCTGTTCCCGTGGCGCACTCTGCCATAAAGTTAGAGGATATACGCCAATGGGGCATGGGTTTAAATAATCATAATTATTGCAATTACGAAGGAGGAGTTAAAGTAGAGTGAGTAAAACAGAGTCATATGTAACAGGTGTTCTAAGGGGTAAGCAAACGGCACAAATGTGTGAATTGAGGTCGAGTTTTGATTTTTAACAAAACAGTGAAAAGCAATACCATGTATGTACATACTATATGGTTTCTCAGACGTCATACTTTGATTATTTCCATTCAAATATCTGATACAGTTTCCTGTTCTGCTCTGTCGAGGATGTTGTGTGTAAAAACCCTGTGTTCAGCTTGTCCAGGCAGTCTGCCAATGTATAGCCCGAACTTCAATCATAATAACAGTACATTTACGTACATCCTACAGGAAAGCGTAACGTTAGTATAGATAGACTTAAACGAAGTGGTGGATGCTAAAAAGAATGATGTTTGTTTCTGATACAATTTCTAGCAACCTATAATTAGTAAAACCCGAGTGTCATGCAAATGTAAACATAAGTTACGACAACACACACAAACACACACAGACTCTCTCTCTCTCTTCTTCTCTCTCTCTCTCTCTCTCTCTCTCTCTCTCTCTCTCTCTGCATATATATATATATATATATATATATATATATATATATATATATATATATATATATATATATTCAACAAATTTGACCTCATTTCATCATACGTTTGCATAACTACTACCAAGTTATCTGATACTCATACACGCAATGTAGTTCTTTACAAGTAAAAACACGACATTGCTGTCTTCATGCAAGCGAAATTACAGATAAGAGTAATCCTTTTACTTCTTTAGAGCACATTTTTGTCGAAACTACATTAGAACATTTTCAGACCATCCTCTTGGTCTGAATAAACACTATACAATACTGGGATTTAAAACTATTAGGACATTAGTTACGAGCAGCGGTATCCATCAAATTCTTATCAAATGTACGTCAAGGTTAATAAATTTATCACAGACTCTTCCTTAATCCTTTCTGTGAAGAGGTCTGACCTCGCTGGGAATATCTCAATGCCATATTTGAACAGGAAACTATATAGTAGCGTTATAAAAAGAGTTCTAATTGGTTCCACTTTGGCCGTAAATAACCCAAGACCTTTTAAATGAGTCGTTTCCTGTTCGTTTGTCTTACGTAGGTTGTCAATTTTGGAAATGTCCGCCAGAAAATTCAAGAAGGATCTTTACATGTGAAAAGCCATTTTTGCTGATTCATGCGTGGGCGTAAAAGACTTGATGCGAACAATCGAGAATGCTAGAGACTGTTCTATTCACTAGCGCCCTCTACATGCTTATCGCTACGGTCGATGGAAGGCCGAAGGCACCTACGTTTTGATGTCGCTGCCTTCTGTTCTTTTCCAAAACCTCCGTTACACCGTCGTGAGGGTTACAATTATCACATTTGGGCAAATTAAAGTATGCTAGATAATCTCCCTTGTTGAAGCAATGACTATGGACAATTTTAGCGTAACTACACATACACAGCTATAAATAGTTTAGCTCTTGATGACTCTCTAGGTGCAAAAAGTAAACTGTTAGGCTATAAATAATTATTGTCGCATACATTAACTTTAGCGAGGGAAGTAGTGGCCATATTTAATGTCGATGATAAAATGCCTGTTTCAAATTCCGAACGTTTCAAAAACAGTGAAGTCTTGGGGAGACTACACACTTCAAAAGATGCGAAGGACGGAAAGAGCGTACTTTACAACAACTCTTTTGTACTCTCCTGGACAATTTATTTGAGCAAAGAACCGTCCACTGTACGGATGTCAACAAAATCTCGTGATTGTCGATAACCATGGAATAATCTGTTGACCTAACTGTACACCGAAAGAGTTGAGAAAAGAAGTCAGTCTTTACAGAAAGGATTTCAGAGGATTTAGCATATTGATATTATAGTGCTGGCATAAGAGATCGATTCTGACAAGATAAGCTTAATTAACAAATGTAGGCCTATAACTTATCGTGAGATTCGCCGGTTAATTTTCGGAAAATGAAGTCGAAATACATATGTTTTTAAGGCATTTTTACTGTAGTGAAATCCCATTGACGGTGTTGTTATAAGTTGCCTGGATACATTTGAGATACTACTACTCTTACTGTTGTCGAATGCAGGGTGAAGAAGTTTGCTGTTTGGTTAATCTGATAGAAGATGACCATCGTTATTCTTGACGAATTCTACCGAAACATTCACCAATTGTATATTTAGGGGTGAAGCAAGTCTCTGAATGAGGGATTTGTAAGAAAATTTCGCATTGTTTTGTGTATTCACAACATGAAACGCACACAAAAGACAATTTTCTAAACCGTGGGAAGAGTAAAATGGCATGGTGAGAACAAGGTGGTTTACACAAACGGCTTTCATAACTTCGTAATGAGGACATAATCTAGGGGCTAATTTACACATTTGGTGGGGGGTGACGTTGTAAGTTCAAGGTCTGAGTGAGACCTCCCGCTGCTTTCAATGCTTTCAGATACTTTCCTTTCATTTTGGAGGTTTTTGAACAGCTCTTCACTGACACACACATTCACACGCTCATAACATGACAAGACATGCCAATTCTTGAATTTTAAGACGTTTCTTTTAATTTCTTCTGTAATAAAATGAATATAGATATATACTGTACATAAATATAAAACATCTGTACAATGTATTTCAACTGAATGATGTTGAAATAACAAAAAGAACAATATTTCATAATAAAAGAGGCCGCGGATTGTTTTGATTAAACCCAAACCAACTTTGAAAACTATCTCTTTCATACTTTGCTTCTGGTTGCCTTGAATGGCACACA
Source organism: Ptychodera flava (assembly GCF_041260155.1). NCBI lineage: Eukaryota > Metazoa > Hemichordata > Enteropneusta > Ptychoderidae > Ptychodera > Ptychodera flava. The sequence continues at coordinate 39,162,311 of NC_091935.1, forward strand.
AAACCAGACCTTGGTTTTCAAAAGACGAAAAGTAAGAAAGGGATAGAAGATAATTGTCAACTTGAAAAATTCACAGATTGCAATTTCCAAATCTCTTTCAGAGAAATAGCGAATATTTCAAATACATATTCGTCGCAATTGCACTATAGTATGTACACATGATGGAAGGGCGATAGGTGGACTGATATTTACATCTAGATAAAAAAGTTGCACTACTTTTTTTGTAAAAAAGTTCCTTGGTAAATAATTCAAATCCGTATTACATTCTCAAGCATGCAGTAATAAAGAGGCACTATTTTCATATCATCAAATATACATATTGATTTCTTTATCTAGAGCATTGTTCGTAAAGTTCATGAGCTGCGGATTGTAATGTTCTTTCAGAAACAGCCGAGTACTGTTCGACAAACCCCCTCCGATAGTGATTATCTGGAATCATACTAGAATGGTCCACGTTGTGCCATCTTCCACCAGCCAGCAGTGGATGTAGCATAGCAGTGGAGACCACGAGGTCTGCCCTACTTGTGGCAGTGATCGAGCTATAGTCTCTTACTGTTCATAGAAGCTGAGATTTTTTACATGTGTCTCTTCATATGGAGCGACAGATGGTCGGACCGCGAGAAAGCACGTTCGCAGAGACGGCACTGGAATGGGCGATCTCCCGTGTGCTTGCGATAATGACGCGTGAGTTCGTCAGATCTCGCGAACTTCCAACCGCAGCCCTTCCATGTGCAATGATAAGGCTTCTCGCCGGTGTGAGTCCTCAGGTGGGCTTTAAGATGAGAACTTTTGGTGTACGTTTTGCTGCAACCTTCATACGTGCATGTGTGACTGGCTGTGCGTTTGCGACCCCAGCTACGCCTGCCTTTCCTTTTTGTGGTTGTCGGTGTGGTTGGTTGAAGAGCGAGTCTGTCGTTCGTCGCTGCCGTTGAATTCATGAGCAAGTCCAACAGTGGTGACGATGGGGGCGTCATCGGATGGCGTGTTGCTGCTTGATGTTGGGCTGGTGGCATTTGAAGCGACAGTGGTTCCTGTTTGAAATATTTGAGTGGTGGTTCCATGAGTCCACTCTCTGGCGATGCTGGCGGTGAGAGATGGCCGGCTGGCATGTGTACTGGGAAGCAGCCGTTGCTTGCGGTGTAAACGTGCTTTTGATTTGGTGCTTGCAACTCTGTATATTCTTTCTGTGCGAATATGGGCTTGGAAGATGACATTGCGAAATTTTCCATTGAAATGTCCGGGATATCTGTGAAAGCTGAACTGAAGTCTGGAATGCATAGATCATCCAGCTGTTCCTGTTTCACTTTGACGTCTGGATAAAGAGATCTCTCTTCAACAACGCTGTTATTGAGAATGAAGTCGAGATCTAGGAGATCTTTGTAGCATATTTCGGTCGTATCGATTCCCGACCCTGATCCACTGGTGGTGGTCGACGTGCTCGACGCACCGGGACTTCTAGCTTCATATCTGGAGTGATCAGCCTGGGATTGCAAGTTGAAATCTCCATACAGAAAACTCTCAACATCTTGCCAGACCTGCAATGATGGGCAAATGAAAACAGATATTAAAGTATGATGACAACTTTCGTCCATACAGCAAAAAAAGTTGATTTTGAGGCAGTGGCTATTGTAACGTTTGCAGTGTTAGGTCAATTGTTTTACTTTCACATATCACCAAAGTCAATTAGATTACGTCACATTTGCTCTTCCAATTAAAGAAAGTGATTTGCATAGAGCCATAAACTAAACAAAGTTCCGGAACCTAGCTCATATCACATTACATAGACGCAGACCTTTTGCGAAACTTGCATGAAAATGCCAACTTTTCAGTGTGTATCATCTAGTTTTGCAGAAAATTTAACTATGAAGCGAGTTAGAAAGCATTACCCGGATGCTCATTTGATGAAACTTTATTTACAGTGGATGGAACTTCCTCATCCTGTCAAAGTCTCATAATTGGCAATCATCCGATACACACATGTTGCATCGTCAAATCGAAATAACGGCACGCCGATATAAAATGTGCGCGTATCAAAATATCGGCCTGCCAGCCTACTTCTGTTAATGTTAACGGCAATGTTTGCAAACTTGTGATATATTCCATTGAAATATAATTTTTACACGGCTACAAGATTCATGTGTCATCACGTCATAAGCGACAACTATATAGACAACTCTCATGCACAGTGCAAAAGCAGAAAATATTAAATCGTTATTAACTTACGTTGATAATATCGGCTGAATCTCCGAGAGCGCTGCTGAATGGCGGACTCTCCATTCCGAATGTTGTTGACATTATTGACAAAATATAGCAATGTATGCGACGACTGTCAAATACGATGCTTACAAGACGATACTTTGCTGAGAACTGACCCGATTGCCTTTTATCCAGAATACAAATTCCATGCCGAGTAGAGAAAACATCTTTTACCGCTTCATTCCTATGAGCCCGCTCGACCAATCAGCTGCCGTTCTATTTTTAGCTCCCTATATAAACGCTGCTGAAAGCCCTTGCCAGCGCTCAGTTCACCGGGTCCGAGCGAGAAGTTCACATCGCCGTCGTCACGGATACAGTAAATAAATACGATTAATAATGCATGACATGAATATTCAATTAGCTCGTTGACGTCAATGCAAATGACAATACGGCGACGTGCGAGAAGCAGGATTCCGCTCTTGCTCCATATATGGAGTTACAAAGGTTCAGAGTTCAAACAGAATCCGATAAGCGTGGGAGAACGACTGTGTCTGAGTACCTGAGTACGAATACAGTTAATCATCGGAATCGCACTTTTCCGGGGCTTTAGTTCTATATTTAGACGGGGTATATAAGCTGCGGTGGGTTCCTTATGATGACTCAGTCGGTCCCGCGAAACTCACAGTGACGGGGAAAGACTCGTGAGTCCAGTCGCCGCTAGAACCATGAGTATTGAAAAGCCTATAGTAAAAGATGGGTGACACATGCCGGTGTGTCACGATATGTTGCAGGACCTGGCAGTACCAGTAACGAATCATTCGTGTGAGTGACCTTGCCTTTATAGCATAATAAAGATACCCCGGGCACAGTATTCAGCAACAAAAGTGAAAACTTTTAGCCCGCTTTCTCTGCAATTTTACGTCAACTTATTTGTAGTTTCTTTACCCAGAATCGGCAGAGTTTATTTTTCATGTTCATTGCTTTCACAACATTTTCCCCTGTACGCATCAGCGTATGGCCCCGTGTCGGGAGTGTTAAACAACAAGAACATCATTTCGCCCTATCTCTTTGCTTGCAAAATATTGCAGTAACAACAGTCAACTGTATTCATGAAACTCAATACATCCCGCGTATTTTTAATATTTGGTTGAATCACCATACACGAAACTAAAGACAGTGAGTAACACGTGAGTTTCTATCCAACTTTTGTAACGATGACGCAATTAACAAAAACTGAGGCTTCAAATATAATTACACGCGCGTAAGCTGAAATTCACTCACTATTATTGGACTTAGGCCATAAGATGAGCCGTAAACTTCATTAAAATTGGCACAGTCAGATTTAAAATGCAAATTTTGTGCAATATACAGTTTATTCTGAAACACGGTCCCACGGTGGAGGGACCGTGTCTGAAAGGAGCGTTTTGAGTTTGAGCAGTGAGTAATAATTCATGTTTTGTAATACTGACCTTCAAACCAAAGCTAAAAAGTCTGCATTTTAAAACTTATCATTGCCTGAAATCGTGCTCTTCCGAACCATCGCACACTCGAGACCTTATTTTTGGACGAGTATTTTCAACTTTCAGAATCCAGGGGGAATATTTCTAGCGGGTAGTCATGAGCGATAAATGACTGCCCTGGATTTAAGTAAGCTATTTTCTGCACAATACAATACGTGTCTGTGATACAGAGCTTAGTTGAACAGATCACCCCTTCACTATAAATTACTCGGGAAAGATTGGCTGGATCTGGGTCGACTTACAGTATGGATACTCATTCTGATGTTAGCAAACTTTCAGCAAACTATGATGAAAACCAAAAGTTCAGTAAATTTCGAAACTCAAACAGAACTAACAAAAAATACACTTCATGCACCAAACATTTCCCAGTTGATTTTACAATTCTGCCAGTCCAAATAGGTCACCACTGGTCAGTGTGGGGTGGTCATGGCGCTACTATGTCAGCGAATCGGCCGGCCCGGCGGCCACTTTGATAGAAATACAGTCCTTTACAAAATTTACGACACGATCTTACCGCCGTGACCACCGACTACAGCAGTCAGTAATCGAATACGCCAATATGAACAAAATTCGCCGACTAGTCACGTCACAAGATCGTGAAACCTTTTCAGTTTGAAACTTTCTGTGTCTTACAAAATTTGTTTCAATCGAAGGTCTACTGGACACCTCGTAACGATAGTGCAGGCTTAGGGGTCGAAACGATGAGTTTTTGCGGCCTAAATCGTAAAATTTGATGACTGTGGAACCCAGGACATAAGCGTTTTGAAGGTTACAGACGCGGAGGTAATGTAAAAGAACAATGGTGTTAGAACCACCGGATATTCACTTCCGTGAAGGTGGATAAAAACGCACCTTTTTAACCTTTTGAAATTTACTTTGAATCGATGACATCACAAACTGAAGAAACAACTTTTGAAACATGTTTCCATGATATTTGTCATGTCACCATGACGTTATGATATCAGCGGTACTGACAGTGGTAGGACACGTACCGTCATTTCTCTTCGAGAATCACAGAGCTACACTTCATATCGTCCGTGTAACCTTGATAACATTCCACCCGATCGGAAAAGAAGTCTTCCAAAGGCCTGAGTAAAAGAAAAACATCCCTTTTCCCTACTTTTTAGCACGACGTGTAACTTTGTTCTCAGAGAATCAATTATATAGATTACTTTTGATACAAGATTCAAAAACTAACCCGTGTATATTTCAGTATCTTGAGTCAGTATGAGACACAGGAGTGGATGTGATCGCTTTGACAAACCCGCAAAGTTTTCCCCCTTTTTTCGGTGACAAGCAAAACACTCTCATTACACTAAAATCATATCGCTGTCCAGTCTTTCCTGCATTGATGGGAGAAGGTTTTACCTTTTTAAGTATCTGGAATGGATCTTGGAAGCAAAGTAACAATGTTAGGCCATACAATTCACCTGTCCACAGGTTATATCGAAGGATTAAGGGTGAAGACCTGAAAACCGAAATATTATTACGGACGCATTCTGTGAAGTTTTCATAAACAGCTGAACCCATAGCACTATAACTAATTTTTACAAGACTGCAGACTATTGAGGAAATTTACAGAGTATTTGTAACTTGCAAGAATTCAAATGGGCATTCTCAATAATCTTAAGTAAAAGAACAATATTGCTAGAGTATAGTACAGTACTAGTGCATGTGGGATAGACTGAGACAGGGGAGAGTCTTAACAAACTTATAAAAACATGCATAAAAGAAGACTTCGGTTTGTGACAGCTCGTTCTTCTCGGATTAAAACCATTTTACATGTACAATTATCACAGGAAAATATTCATGCTCCGAATATAAGCAAGGAAAGTTTTCAATACTTCGAACGTGCTTGTTACATGCCCTAATATGATGGTCAACTTACGTACGGAATGTGAGTGGTAACATTTACACTCAAGCTGCAGACGTTAAAACAATTTCACGAAAACGATAAGGATAAATATTGATCAATCTGGCAGGTTTTTGTTTGGTTAAATATTTGACTTTCGTAATGTATTCGTTCTGTTCTCTAATTCTCTTACATTTTACAACTTGCATTTTTCAAAATTACCACGGATCATTGATGGGTCATCAATTTCTATCACGGTGACCCGAAAACCGCAACATGTATCTCTGTGTTCAGTATCTGTAGTTAAACTCAGGTATCCGATGTAATATTTTTATATTGATCAAGGTCTATCGATATTTTGGTTTGCCATTTATCACATGGTATTCAAACCACTGGGACTACGAAAGTGTAAGCATGGGTGAGCCAAAGTTCATAACAACACTTGTATCACAAACGTTAACTTTAGTCAGGGACAGTCGACAAGGCGACCGATAAGAGATTTCTTGGCAGGCCGGTGAAAACTGTATGATCTGTACCAGCGGGCGGGGAACGCGAACGGACGGGCAATTTTTTCCATTTCTGTGGGCGGGCTGGTAGTTTCTCCTTCAATCTTCAATCTTTATTATTTCGCGGGTGGGGAAATGTCATTCTGCTGATAAGCAAGCAATTTGAAAAAAGGCAAATTTTGGACGAATAGGGAGTATGATTCTGTCGTTTCGAGAGTTTGCCGATGGGCAAAGGAATAGCATGCGGCAAATTTCGTAATGAAGAAATGTATTCATTCTGTTGGAACTTTTGTAGTGGAGAGAGTTTTTTGGTGCAGGATAAGGAAGCGGGGAGATTTCCTGACAGGGAGAGGGGTGAGAAAACAATATTGGCTAGAAGGGAAATTGTTCAAATCGTAGAAGGAGGGCAGCTACGAATTGGCATTATTTTCCCCTACAACTTCAGTTTGGTTCAAAATGTGTTGGCATGGCGTATGACAATATTTACATCTACGGTTACAATTTCTCAAGAATCGCCGCTGCCGCTGATTTGACGACTTGTGTCTATGCAAAGTACACTGACTTAGTCAGTATGAATACCGATTGACGGTCAATCGTGAAATATATACTCTAGACCAGAAGAAACGGGTCAAGGTTAGTAAATCATGTTAAGTCTGCACTTATATGAGGGTTACTTATCGCCATGGTATATGTCGGTGTGAGTTCCATTGAGACTTTCGAATGTAAAATCTTGCAACTTCTGCTAAATGCTTCCAACTCAGAAATTGTTCGATTCATCGTATATTTTGGACGAATTAGCAAATAAAACTGTCTATTGCAACCAACAGCTTCTTCTTCAGTGTCATTAGTATGTCGTCCATTCATTGTCCGACCTGCAGTTTGTAATTGAACGTTGACCTTCCCCACACGGCAGTCAGGTCACATGGTTGAAAGGATGGACGACTGGACAAAGCACTGCACTGAGGTCGTTGTTAACGAATGACATGAAAAGTGGGATTTGTTTGCAGAACTCCGAAAGATTTGCTAAAAGTCAATATGTACTGTGAATTTCTAACTGATATATTCGAGTCGGATACTTTTGGTAAGTCGGTCACCATCTTTGAAAGTTTGAAACTGAATAAACCCTTCCGAAAATAATTAACGCTGTTCTACCCTCTCATAAACTATGCACTCTGTAAGGACGTTAAATTTTATTGGACATTGGATACCTGATCTACTTAGTTGTCTGACATGTAAGCGTATAATCCCTGAATACAAATAATAAGCTTAATATTGTTTTGAATGCAAGCGACCATTTGTTGAGAATTGCTTTTTAAATACGTTTACAATCAAGTACAAAACTTGTGTACAGTGTACATACAAAAGCAATATCTGGGTTCAGTATATTTGTGATACAAGCAACCATGAAATAATGCATTCCGAAAGTTTACAGGGGCAGTCAATTTACTGGTTTTGAGATATTATAATAAAAAAGGTGTCTGTAAATGTCAATGCTATACTTACACATTAAAGAAATCAAAATTTGGAGGAGGACGTGGGAGTCGTTCGCCACCCCCCCCCCCCGTCATGACTTTGATCATTTTCATCCGCCCACTAGTTTTCCCGTGCTCTCCCATTCAACAAATCTATCCCCTTGCCCACCCCCTCTTCACTAGCAGAACTCCCCACTGCTCAATGTTTTAGACACAATTTTACACTAAAACCTCTCCCTATTCGCAAACTCAAGATAAAAGTCGAATAACGCTGCCTGTCCACCCACTGGATTTTTGTTTGCGATTAGCTTGGTGAACAAAGGAATGAACTTAACCTGCCTGGTATGAGAAAAACTCCCCCTATATGAAGAAAAAAATTCGTTTCCGTCCGTAAAGAAATCGCTATGAACGAATTTGTTGCAATTGGATGTCCCTGATTCTATTAACGAGATGTTGGGCCTTAAAAGTTATGTGATCTGTCACACAGTTCGGCTATGCATAAGTTCCACTATCCACCACCGGAAAAACTGAATGAAAGATGAAGGGTAAGTTATATAGTAACGAGTAATCCGGTCGAGTTGGCGATAATGATATCGATGGCAAAACCATCATGGAGTGCAAAATGAACCTAATACTTTGCAGCCGAGACGCCCGCGGCAATCCGACAACTGTTATGCGTTGATAGTGGAATGGACACCAAGGTTACTCAAAGCTATCGTCAACAGACAACAGAGATGAAATAGCGTTACTGATATGCGGACATGCGCATTACAACCTAATTATTATGAAGATACAATATTAAAATGTAATCGGCTGTACCAGCCAGTGTTGTCTCTACGCATGTGTGCATATAGTTCCTATAACGATAGGGAAACAAAAAAAGGGTAACCCAAGCGCTGAATGGATATATTAATATCCACATGTTAAAACGCTGAAAATTTGAATCCAAAAATTCTAAATGATATTCCTTAGTCAACTTAGACAGTGCAAAAACATATCGAAATTCATAATCACCGGGTTTTACCGAAATACACATGACCTGACTTCTAGTGACCGAGGAGTGGAAACGCTTTCACCGTTTTCTATTTTAATTTGAAATGAAAGTGTATTACTTGGCATTGACCCATCACAACTCAGTGAATCTCACTTTCAGCAGTTCATGATGCAGTTCAGCATTGTGCGGTTTCGGGCACAGGTACCCCCGTACAGTTGACAGTGCTACAACAAAACTAAAAGCGCTGTCAACCACAACGGTGCCTCGCTGCCAAGTACCGCGGTGTCTCGCTGCCAAGTACCGCGGTGTCTCGCTGCCAGTACGCGGTGTCTCGCTGTCAAGTACCGCGGTGTCTCGCTGTCAACTACGGCGGTGCCTGTGGTTGCGGGTAATCGCAACTTCAGCATTGGAGGCCGTTGTGTGATATAAAAAACTGAAACGAATTCGAATTAGGGCATACCATTCTGATAATGTAATGGATATGTCAGTGTTTAAAATGGTACATATCATGATTCAAATACACACGTGATTTGATGACGGTGGCTATAGTTTCTATGACTCTGTAAATAATGATAAATATATATATATATATAATAATTACATGTATGGCTTATTAAGTGTCTATACTCTATCGCCATTGCATATGTACGTATGTATGTATGTATGTATGTATGTATGTATGTATGTATGTATGTATGTATGTATGTATGTATGCACATGTATGTATGTATGTATGTATGTATGTATGTATGTATGTATGTATGTATGTATGTATGTATGTATGTATCAGATGTGTATGTCTGTATGTATGTATAAGATCCCTATCTATCTATCTATCTATCTATCTATCTATCTATCTATCTATCTATCTATCTGTCTGTCTATGTTCAGAGAAGGTTTGTTTCAGACATCTGCCACATCGCCGCATGCTGGTGAAACTTGTCAGACTAGTCATTAAAGAAGTGGGACACATGTTGCATGCGGTCAGTCACTTTTTGTTTTCACGTTCTCTTGTCTATTTAATCAAATTTGAAATTGTTTCAAGGTCGTAGATAGACTATTGCAATATGTTGTGGGCTGTAAAAGATAGATATAGAGTTTGATGTTAAAGAAGCCGACAGCTTTTGGTCGTAATTATTTATGTCTAAACTACTCTAATGCCCGTTGTTCTCTTTCCGTCTGCCGACTCAGGCGGGCATTTATATTTTGGGCACCTACCATCAAAGAGAGCCGGACCGAGTCGAAACTGAACGTTGTTTGTAACATCTGTCTCAATAAACGCGATCAATGCTAGGACATGTTGTTTTGTCTTATTTATCAAGATATTTCGATGAGAAAGTTTGGGTCATGTCATCATTTAGAGAAAAGATGCTTAAAGGCATGTGTTGGCATCAGAAAATTTACCCATCTGATAATTTCAATGGAAAACAAAAGGCCATCACACCTCCATAATCTTCCCACAGACTAGAACAAAGACAATCCCAGGGATCGCGAACAGTGCCTTTAAGCTCAGACGAATGGCCTCCTTAAAGTTACGAAGAGCGGCAAGAAGGTGGCTTTTCTATGCCATTTCAAGGTTACAGTCCCAGTAGAGGTGAATCGAATGATATCCCATGTACCGACACTGGGTAATTTTACAGGGTTATATCTTTGTTAGGCCGAGTCAATGCAATAAAATGCACGTTTGCGGGCAGTATCGAAGGTTTCACTGAGTATATTTACCTTGAACTTATCAGTTTTATCACTCTGGTTCGAAACCTAAAATGCGTTGAGCTTATGGTTTCATTCAGCTGAACTTCAGAAAATAAAATGGAAACCCCCAAATAAGTAGTCAAAACGTAAACAAGATCGACCGTAAATTGGCCACATAGTAAGAACACGTAGGCAACCAGACCTCCCCCATTCGTATTTCAGGTATTAAACTGTCTGGACAATATTTACTCTCGCCCCATGGAAACCTAAATATAAACAACATTCCGGAAAAGCCGTTACAGGTTTGACTCCGCACCTTTACGACGTGCAGACATGCAAGTTGCATTATGAGGCAGGTAGTCTTGTTGTAAGCGTTACATCAAAGTATGATGTGCAACCACAGAATACGCACTTCCCCTGTCCGCCTTTGTACCGAGACGTCACCGCACCATCCGACGTCTTAAAACTCCTTGTGCTGTCCTCGGTTCAGGGCAAGGTCGTCGACCGCTTAAGCGCGCTTCGCTTATAAACACTTATCCCTTTCTCTTTCTCTATACAGGAACGAACAAGATTCCGGCGCCTCTCCCGGTGAATTGCGTCAAACTTAGGAGTTGTGGGTGGTTTAATGGAATTGCGGATACTTTAAATTGTTGTCTTGCTACATTTCGTACAGTTAATTGAACAAAGGATTAAAATATCTAGTTTGATTCACACCTGTGTGTAATCTGACGCAAAAGCATAAATTCCAACGACAGTGTCAGACATGTTAGCAGAGAAAAGAAATAATTCTTGTCATAGTATTCAACAGTTAAACCACAGACAGTTGAACCCTCTCTGTCTGTAGTACCATTGGGACTTGTTGGTAAGCGTGTGCGTAATTCAAAGGGTATGAATCCCGACAAAACTACTTTATTTCATCCATTCGGAATTACAATTGACAGCGTTTAACATTACGTGAATGTGTTTAAATATCGAAGTTTCTGGATCCTTTTGAAAGTGATGTATGTCTTGTGTTCAAAATTCAAAGCCGTGCGAATGATCACCTGTCAGACTATGCCTGTCGCTTGTTCTGTCGTGCCTCTGACAATGCAGGTAGCACCCTGATGTGACACAGTCTGTGCCGCTACCCCTATGCTCTAACCGTCTCCCGGTATTTCTTCCCACCAACAGTATTTTCTTTGGCTCCCGTAATTACCACGGCACTTTGAGTTTTAGAAAGTATTACAGGTTTGTGAATTTTCAGGACAAGTTTCCTGATCGCTGTAAACCTTGTGTCTCAACAAACGTTAGAGCTTTCGAGCTCGGTACATAGCACACAAGTACACTAGTCACTGCAGTAACATTGAGATCAAAGTGAAGTTTAGCGCTTTCTGGTGTACAGTACTTTTTCAGGAACTCAAAACGTGATTACATAGCTGCTCAGGTGATAAGCTGCCTTTTATATGGCCCTACTTTCGGTGACACAAGTTTTGGTATATGAGGAACTGTTGTCGACGGGACATATCAATCAACTTCCTGATTTGCCCCAAAGGACTGTTTGAGGGCGCACCAGTGAAGGCCAACTTCCCCATCTGCTTATGCAATAGAGTATCACTTTCACGGCCACGTCCAGGATACAATTTGATGAACTGATGTCATGGACAATATCTTTAACTGAACCATACTTTCCTTCAAATCATTAAACTCTAAGACATTGATGCTGACAACTCGGTATCACTATTAGATAGTCACCAAACATATCAAAGAATTTATACAGACACATGAGTCTGACAATAGTTTAAATAAAAAATATTTTAATCTTGCAAAGGTGCATTTTTCAGGATAATTTTATCAAAAAATTACCAATTACTGAATCGTTTTCATTACCAGCACCTGTGTCATTGTTGACAGGTTCTATAATTTCAAAATATATCAATGTTTGTTGTTTTTTTGTAGAACAACAGTAAATATCTATCTATACTCAGTAGAAAAACAATGACAAATGCATCCTTTGTGTTTTGCCATGGTAATGGAAAGCAATATATTGCAAAAACTGAAAAATGTCTTGAATAAAATAAATATTCATACAAGTCAACAAGGGAACCATAAAAACTTAAAGGAAATCAAACTCTCTCAGGAAATACAAAGATCTGATGGAAATACAGCTATATGTGAATTGACAGACCCAGTGAAAGCAAAAATGGCCGACTTACAGACTTCTCTGAATCACAACAGTACTGAAAGTAGATGCAATGTCAAGTGTAAAGATGAGTCTTGGTGTGTCATTGCACTTTACGATTGCAAATTAAATTTTACAAATGAAAATTGAGTGAACGTTTCCTGGTAAAGTAAATAAATAAACAAACAAGGAAGTATAGTCTGAGTACCCATGTATTGCAAGGAAAATGCACATTAATGCTTCATAGGCAGTCCAGACTGTGATAGACTGTTATCAATGCTTGTAACAGACATTATTTACTTCTAGTGTCAGTCTCAAGAGAATCAAAGAAATCTAGAAATGTTCTGTTTTAAGCATGACGTCATTACTCTCAAGCACTCTTTTAGCAAACCTCAAAATGTCATCTTTATTGAAAGACACAGCTGTATCTGTCTTGGAAACAAGTTTGAACTCGCTGACAGGCGGATAGAAAGCTGCTCTCCGGTGGTCAGACCAGTTCACCATACACAACCGTGGATATACATACAGAGATGGTACAGTGTCTTCAGATATATCAGATGTGTTCTCTGGAAACAGAAGATATCCTTGGGTTAAATTACAGTTCATACATTATGCATATATTTGGAGTCAGGCATTTATGCTATTTGAAAAAAAAAAATTTATTAAAAACATTTTTCATCAGCTTTCATTTCCGTTGGCGGTACTTTGACCTGTCTTTATCTGATTTCCAGTAATAACAGCAGTGTTTCCTGGTAAAACACTGACCTTAGATTCTAAGAAACATGACCAAACATTCATGGTTATTATGTTACTGACAGTATTGTGAAGAAAGAGAAAGCATTAAATATCTCACTCTGCATGTTGATTTTTTGATAAAAATCTTGAAAATTCTGAAGTAAAAGTGTAAACAATTCCTATACTTTGTAAAGGTGTAATTCATGCATTGCCGTGGTAACAAAGACTACAGCTATACACAAAGAGACACTGACACAAACACTGTTGAAAGTCAAATATCATATAAACACAGCCATATTTTCTAAAATTCTCTCCTTCCATTTTGAAGCTATGCTTGCATTAGCAAGTCTGAATGTCAATGGGAATTGTTGAAGAGTAGCTAAAACATGCAGAGTACTCACTGAGAAATGGAGTTATGGGCTGCTTTTATGGACTTAACTTGAGGTCAATAGTGGAAGGGTATATACATGGTTTCATTTTTAAATACATCATTGTTGCTGAATAGTTTTTTCTCTAAATTTGTTGAACTTCAAATGCAGATTGCAAAGATTTTGTTCTCTTAAATGATCAAATTGTAGTAAAAATATAATATTTCTGGTTTTAGATATTTCAAAACAATTAAAGCACATAAACAAATTCAATGTGGTAGTTTGCCTATTATCAAAGAATGACATTCCCTCTGTTTTCATGATTCCTGGACTTCTGTGCCACGGCGGCCAAAAGACAAACATACGTGAGAGACAGTATAAAACTGCAGAAATCTGGGGGTAGGGGTCTTGTGAGTGAGATCCACAACACTGAGCAGTCCACAAAAACTTTGAACCATAAAATCAAACACTGGAATAATACACAGATATTCTAATAACTGGAACACCTTGTCTCCTTATTCTACAAAAATGTCTTCATTTGACACCAACTTTAACAGCACTGATGAGCAAAGACAACAGTTGTGGTAAGATTTCATGGACAAGTATTCTCTGAAATCTGTAGATGTAATTCCTCAATATTTTTTTGAAAATACTTGCAATTCAAAAACAATGCACTGTGAAATCTCTGAAATCACATGATTTACCCTACAACGATTTCACATTTACCCCAAGTCCATTTTACAAGGAATAAAAATGTAAGAATACTGAAAAAGTTTTCTGTTTATCGGATGTGTTGCTGCAATGACTGCATGCACAGCAAGTTCTTGCAAAATGCCAATATTCATCTTTCATATAAATGAGCTAAAACAACGTCACAAGAGTTATGTACACACAAATTTCTATCTTTGCCATATCAGATGTGTGATCATAGCAATGGATAGCAAAGATTGCTGGTACCTGGTACATTGTATCACTAAATATTCATGAGAGTTCCTACAGATAAAACAGTCCTATCTAAAAACTGATGAGGTCTAGAGCCCATGCCTGTGAAGGATGTTTTACTCAAAACCTTGACATGGAGAAGGAAATAAATAACACCGGTCCAATGGCAACTTTCTGTGGAATATTTTTAAAGTACACAATTTTAAAATGTTAATATTTAGAAATACCGTAATTAAAATGCCATGGGATGTCTGAGTGTAGGTTTCACGAGAAATATTTGAATCAGATTATCTGACAAGTGAAATGTCTGTACAGTTTTACTAAAGACTGCCGTATACATGAGTAGGCATTACAAAACAAACCATGGGAGTTGATAGTCATTCAAATTTAAAGTATCTATGAATAATAAATTATTAGTAGGACGTTATGATACTCAAACACAAAAATTTACTGGGTCAAAGTTCATTCAGTTTTAGTATGGAATTAGGTTGTTGCAATGTCCTAAATGTGTACATGTTTTGTTTTGTTTTATTTTCGTCTTGGATATATTTTGTTTCTTAATTGTCAATCAACACTCACTTCATTGAAATCAAGCAAATGAAAATAATGTCACTGATATCTTTTTCCCAGTTTTCTGATTAACACTAATTCAATGTGGCCAGGATCAAGATTTATAAACTGATAACAAACTTTTAAACTGACAAGTATTCATTTGAACTCCTTGATTTTGTGAATGTATCTGTTTAAGTTTTGTTCAAGTTCAGTCACGTGTATCTGTACTAGCATTAAATGTCATCCAGGTCAGTTTCTTTGTGAAATCAAGCATGTCTATTTGTTCACTAACTGTGTGAACTTTTACTGCTCTGTGTGATATATGGTACTAGTATTTATTTTGAAAGTAACATTCATTTTTGTCATTCTTAATCAATTGTAACAATTGTTATTCATACTATTTTCAACTTCTCCTGATTTTGCTGCATACAAGTGCCAAATACAAAGTATTATTATAATACATGTAGCAGTAGGTCTATTATAATACATGTAGCAGTAGGTCTATTATAATACATGTAGCAGTAGGTCATACCATTGTCTTGCTCATACTTCTCTAACAATGGCCTTAATCAGAGTACAAGTCTGCTACTTAACATAATTTTGCATTCAACTTTGACTGTTACCGACAGAAATTTTGGCAATCTCTTTAGTCTTTTTGAAGATGTCTTTATTACAGCAACTTGCAGTCAATTCCATTGTGAAGTGATTTCTGTAGTTTCAACCATACATGATTGGTAACACAATATCAATTTAGCTGAGGCTGTTCTGTGCATACAATTTATATCTCAAAAAATTTCAGAGTGACGAATATTTTCTTTTGTATATTAATAATGGAATGTGGCATTATTTTGAATAAAGACAAAACAATTTTACATGATGACATGCAAACCTATGGTTGTATCAGACTCTCTACATCATAGTAATTTGGAATTCAAGGTCAAGATTTTTGTTTTTTTCCATATACACAATCATCAGGCAATCTCAACAGCATCTTTGGAACATGCAAAGACAACTTTCATACTTAAAGAATAGTGAATATATTTGTAAAAACATTTGATTTGCTTGCTATTTTTGAACTAACTCAAATGTCACACAGATGGCAGCATAAATTGCCTCCAACACGAAAAGGTTAGACAGAAATGTGATGTTAGACAGAAATGTGATGTTTGGTGAGATATCTTGGAGAAACAATCAGCTATGCACAGTGAATTTCCAAGAAAGATTTATTTCTACTCAATGACATGTACATCCTAACTGACCTTGTATGTATCAATTCACATATCAATACTATCATGCAGAATACCTGGTATTTTGTCTTATCAAGACACAATTGCCAGGTATTCAAACTTGAAGAATTTTCACTGACCATGCCAAACTTTACTCAAGGCCACATACAAGTGTTTAACATGGTCAATCCTTTATAACCCTGAGTTCACATATCTTGCAAGGGATCGCAGACTTTTCATGAATGAATAGAACATTTGATATAAACTACGATTTCTGCACAGATCCATGTGACAGCTTGTACACACAGCAGATTTCATCAAAGATTAAACAGTACAAAAAACCCTGGCGTACAACAGGTTGAAACATGCCTGCAGTAAAGTTGATCATACCCATAATCCATAATAAGATATCAGCCAGTATTGCTACATAACTGCGTCATACACTACCTGTATCTACTTGAGTTCAGTGTGCACAAGGGTCATGACCTCTTGATACACCTGACAGTTATCATATAATCCCATCTCTTTCATTGACAACAGTAAACTCATTTGTATCACATTCCAATTCAGGACTACCTGTCCTCAATTGACTGACAAACCCCAGTCAAATTTTGACTAGTGTTTTGTATTTTATAATTCCGTTTCACTGCCAAACACCATCACAAACTTCTGTACAGCTTTTAATTTCTAATGATATTACACTAAAAAAATTAGATGTACACTTTATAGAGCTATCGCACAGTCATTTCTGCCATATCAATGTCATTACACAGTAGCACCAATATAAAGTTGTATTATAATCTATAACATAAAAATACCATGGAACTATCAAAATTTCTATATTGTACATATTTTTGCTCAACTGAGAACACATTTTCTTGATATTTTTAAAATTGCTGCAGAATGTTAATGAATTTTTTCAAACTTTACACACACCAGTAAGTATATCGAGCCCTGCCAATCAATGTCAATCTTGATAACGGGTTAATCCTATAAAACACTGATGTCATTATTCACCGCTATGATGATAAGGGACTGTGATTGCAGATATAGATTATTCACTGTGTTGGGTTCAAAGTACTACAGTATCCCGAACAAAGTAAAAAAGAAATGCACTTATTCAAAAAGAACATAAACAGTGGATATATCAGAAGTCACAGATTACTGACAAAGTAAACAAAACTCCAAAACTCTATTTTCTGTCAGTTTGACAGGTAATGTTACCAGATTTGCTTGAACAAAAATGTCAGTTTGCTAAGATTCTTTTCGCAAACTCTATCAGAGCAAAAAAGAAACGTCAGGAAAAATTTGTTGTCATTAAAACATGGAGAAGACTTGTTTACCATGAAATGCAAAAAATTTCATCTGATCTGCCATGTTCCCACTTTTCAAATCTTCTGATACCACTGTATAACAGATGATGAATAGAAGTTTGACAATACAGGAATTTCAAGTAGAATTTCTTGAAATGTTTTGTTGCTATATAATCATATCATCAACCATTAAAGCTTTACAAACATAAAATTGAAGGAGTTGTATGAAGTCCACCAAAGCACAATTATGCTAGCAATACTTGATATACAGATCCCTATGAAGATGTTATTCCCCATAAAATGATGGGATGCCTGAAATTTACTTCTCATACTTCCTCTTTTAGGGGTCACTTTAGTGAAATAGAAACAGTCATTAACAACAAAGTGTCATCTTAACTCACTGCTGATTGGTTGGCAGTCCAATGACACTGTTATCTACATTACACAGTACCATGCTAACTCACTGCTGATTGGTCGACTGGCATTAAATTGTGATAATCCATCACTAGTGATGATGGCAAATTAAAACAAGCCATTAAGACCCATACTGCCCTTTTTGGCTCACTACATCTTGTTTCAAGTTATTTCAAAGTTTATCAATCACCTACTAGGTATCCCGGCTGCCTGAAGTATTGACAATAAAATTTTCAAAATACTTTGGATTTTGTTTTCACTCAGGAAAAAGTACAACCAACTTCACTTCAACCTGTTTTCCTGTGATGACACAATGGAATACTCAATTCATTCAACAAGTTATGAATGTAGGTAAAAGTTGACCAAATCGTGACTTCTTCATTTCCAACACTGAGAACACGTAAACCACAAAACTACACAGGAATTCCCAAGCTTCATTGAAAGAGTTGGTAAAATGCCAGAATAACAAGAAGCAATACTTGACCTGATCATTATGCAGCCAACATGACAGAGCACGATGGGGCAAGATGAAAGATTTATTCCACAAACAAATGTTTATTTCACAGATCACATTCCACCTCATGCTGAGATGTGCACACAATCAACAATATTGTCAGCTTTCTCAATCATCTTTGCATTATCCATTATCAATTCACACAACCATTGTATTGCCAAGACTCTGAATCTACAGGTGTATTGATAGAAGGATTTCTCTTACTCACCTATGACCCATCTTCTGTATTCCACAGGTACAAACTGAGCTGCCCACGCCGGAATTCATCAACATCTAGTGTTGCAACAATCACTTTATTATAGAGCGCATAGGCAACTGATGTTAATACCTGCAAATAAACATCATAGTCAGTTCATTACTAAAACATCTGAATCTTTAAATGATTTTCAAAACAGTAAATTCTAAACCATGGTTATGATTTTTTCATCGCTTCATGGCTCTCTTACTATCTTTCTTCATGACTGCAACATATCTTGGTTGCCATGCCAAAACTGACAATTACTGGGCCCCTGCCAACTTGAAGCTGTGCAATTTAATATTATTCTAGGGGATAAGTTTGCAATTACTCAACATGAAAGGTACCCCAGGACTAGCACTGATTCCAATCATAAGTTGGGTATGGTCTTATTTTTGCAATATTCATGACATTATGTACTGCATGTAGCTGTACTGCAGTGTGCTGATATGCACATCTATATATGGCGACACTTCAGTGTGTGATGCATTGTGCTGTACTGTGTAGCATTGGACTGTGTGGCAATGAGCTGAACATATGAACACTGCCTCACAGACAGAACAGAGAGTGCATTATATCAAAATACATTATGCAGACAATAATATGTAACTTTTGATATTTGCTATGTTTTCATTCTCATTGATTGAGTGCATTTCTTTACTTCTTCTCCCAAAAGTATGCTGATAAACAGGGTATTAGCCTTGCAAACACAACATAAATTGTCCAAAATGCAGTGTTATTGTTGACAAGAGAATTCTTGTCCAGACTGAAATTCAGTTATCAACAATTACATTGGAAATTACACTGATATGCAGGCTATCTTGAAGAGTCAAACACTTAGCTTCTGTAAATGACTTAGGGAGAAAATAGTAATACTGATGTATTTTACAATCAGAATAACAATTACTATAGTACATCAAAGGTAATAATTATTTCTAGCATTCAAATTCTTATTAATTTTTGTATTCATTTTCCAATTGAATCACTTAGAGCAAATGAGATTCTTGTCCATGATACAAATAATTTCACCATTCATTGTAATGTTACAATGACTGAATTGTTTGATTATTACTTTTTTATAGATCAATATCACAAAATATTACAAAAAAAAAGTTCTGATAAATTTATGATTGTATGTTGGCATTGACTCACATCAAAAGAGTGAAAATATCCTGCAATACATTTATATGAACAAAACTATTTTCCATTGAAATGCTACAAGAAGATCAATTATTCACAAACTTAAGGTGGTTGGAAAGGCTAGAGCGTCAGTTATAAATTTCAACAAAACTATTAAAATATAAAAGTAGTCAACATTCTCTGTGGAATAAAAAAAACTAGACATTTGGGCACAAAGGCATTGCAGAGTTATAGTCTGTTAAAACTTCTGAAAAACTGACCAAATAAGAAGAAGTTGGGGAGTCCTTAGTGTATTAACTATGGTAGAGGTCCCCTAGCTTTTCATAAAATGTTTGACAAGGGAAAGTCATTATTTGCTGTTTTTCAGGAAAGTTTGACAAGGCGGTGCTGGCATTCAGAGTGAGTGACTGCTATTGTAAATGCATTTTTAGATTCTTTGAGTGTCAAAGAGGTGTCAAAAGTGAGATTAACCAAAAAAACTGCTCTATGACATCAAAAGAGGGGTGCAAATATGGCTTGTTTTCAACATTTTTGACAGAATAACAGTTTTCCTACATAATTGTATACCAATTTAATCCAACTTTGAAATGAGATATGGACATGGAATTTTTACAGCCTATTAACAAGGTTACAGATAAGATTTGTACGGCACAATTTTCCTGTATTTGAAGTACTTTTTGAAATATCACATTTTGAAATTTGAAAGAATTTTTAATAATTTTTTGATATATAAACCCATGTAAAATCATAAAAACAAATTTTATTTACAAATCCTGCCGTACAAATCTTACAATAAATAGTGTCAACATATTTATAACTAATTTGGTAATATTAATACTATCCAATTATTATTAAATTCAAATATGTAAAAAAAAATGAAAAATTAAATTTTAATATTTACTGGTGTCATATTTCAAAACCATGGCTGCAAATATACAATTTTTATATTCTTTGGAGAAAATATTAACTAAGGGAGTTATCCTAAAAATTTGAACTAAATATCTTGATTCTAACACTTGAAACTAGACATTAACTCTGAGAAAAGAATTGGTGCAAAAATAGCCTTTCCAACCACCTTAAAACTAATTAAATGAGTTGGAAAGTACAATCCATTATTATACACCTACGTCTGTAACCTATGGAGTTTCGTCGTACAGTAACTTTCGGTATCAGAGGACGCGGAGTCCAATAACTTTGACGCGGAGTACAATAACTTTAGGCGTTATTGGACGCTATTTGACCTTTGACCTCAAAACACCTTTACGTCAATGCGAGGAAAAAGAAGAGAATATTTTACATTTTTACAACAATTAATACTTCTTAACATTCAGTACTTCACAAAGTAAATCAGGGTCAGTCCAAAACCGGTGAATTTGAGTGAAATTATGCTGCTGACGTAAAATTTCTACCACGCGCACTGCGCAGCGCGAGTTGAAATTTCATTCTGTGCACTGTACTTAGCGGACGCGTTGAACGCGTTCCAAGTCTGCTCGCGATTGCTCAGTGCAGAAGCATCCAAAAATGCCTAAATTTCGACTTTTTTCAAGTAAAGTTGGACTAAAAAGGTGTATAATAATAAGGTTATTGACAAAATACCAGGATTTATGTCCTCGTACATCGTACGCTACGGTATTGTCCTCAACGCTACGCGTCTCGGACAATACCTCCGCTGCACGATGTACTCGGACATAAATCCCGGTATTTTGTGAAAACCTTATATTATCATAGCAACACTTAACTATCTACAATGTATTTGTTCTGGGGCAGAAACCCGGGCTACAAATAATGACTACTTTCAATATGGAAATGAATATAAATGCATAACTCAGCATCGTCCAAGTCACAGCTATAAAAGTGAATTTTATAACATTTTGCGTTGACTGTGTCTTCCAATAGATGGCAAC
This sequence comes from Ptychodera flava, assembly GCF_041260155.1. Taxonomy (NCBI): domain Eukaryota; kingdom Metazoa; phylum Hemichordata; class Enteropneusta; family Ptychoderidae; genus Ptychodera; species Ptychodera flava. The sequence continues at coordinate 39,184,044 of NC_091935.1, forward strand.
ACGTGATCTTGTATAAAGACACTCTCTGACCACTTTATGTTCAGTTTTAAAATAAATTGTACAGCCACAGCAACAAAATACTGACAAGTATATTAATGTGAGATGGCATAATTATATCTGCTGACTCTACAAAAATACAAATTTATACAAAAATTAATTTTCTTTACACAGTGTGATTAAGATTTTCTGCAAATTACTTGTCTACTGTAGACACATAATCACTGCAACTAAGTCAGCATAAATTACACAACTGTGAATTTCACAACAATTACTTGAATGTGTAAATTTCACAACAATTACAGTTACACAACTGTAAATTTCACAACAGTTACACAAGTGTAAATTTCACAACAAGTACTTGTGTAAATTTCACAACAATTACACAAGTGTAAATTTCACAACAATTACACTAGTGTAAATTTCACAACAATTACACAAGTGTAAATTTCACAACGATTACAAGACAGAATAACTTACACAACAAATGTAAGTTGAGCCTATGAAGACACGGTATACCTAAAACTATTACAATTGTCAATGTTCTGTCAACTGTTGCACAGACTAAATTTCAATAAACTCAGTCACGTTATCAACTTACCTTTCTAAACTCTGACTCTTCAGTGACGTTCTCTTTGTGAACCAATGCAATGATAATTGGCAGAGATCCTTTGAACAAGTCTGTTGGTCTGGTTCCTCTATTCATCCTAAAAGCAGAGATATCACAACCAATGTAACTGGTGTTACCAACACAGCTTTCACTTAACTACTGACTTAAAACTCAACCTCAGTCTAGCCTTGACATGAAATGAACTTGGCCATGGCATGAACGTCAAGCTTGGCCATGACCTTATACACTCTAAAAGTCACACAGTCTAGTGTCCTTGGTTTTGTCGGGTTTCCTGATTCCATGAGCTATGCAAATTTATGTCCACAATAACAGCAATAGCAGTCACAGCTATGTCACTGACGAAAAAGCCAGCCATCCATGGTAGCTGGGATAAATTTCACCTTTCCAGAATTCCGTAGTCACTGTAACTATTCCATGATTTAATGAATGACAGATTCATGAATCATAACAATAGTTTACTGAACATAATTGAAGAGATCCAAAAACACTCTAAAGCATCAGCTGATAACTGACCATTTTGATGAAGTGTGGAATGACCTGAGAGTCAGATGAGATACTGGAAGACGTCTGTGATCTTCGACAAAGTCAGCCAAGACATCGCTGCATGCAGCATGGTCATCCTCACAACGCTGACCGGCTTTTAAATCATATCTGTGTGAAAATCATCATCAAAGTTGTCAAAAAAAAAGAAATGAACAGATTGTTGCATTTGTTTTTATACCTGTTATGGATGCATCAATACAATCTATTCTCAAAATATACCTGGCTATTCATTTACATAAAACATTACATCAAGTGTAATTGGCACTCCATTAGAAGAGTTGCCAATATTTACACTCACTTCACGTCTTTGAAACACACTCCACTAATTGATTTTTGTATTCAGGTTGTAGTGCAAGAGACAAATATTGGTCACAGTTGATGACATTTGTTTACATCACTGGTACTGTACAATCAATGCTAATTAGATAAGTGAAAGGACTTGCACTCCCTGGCAAATGTATATCACAGAGTGAGATTACACGGTCAGTCAAATAACTCAATACTTTACTCTAGCAAACAGCTACATCTATGATGCTTTAGACTGACTATATACATCTTTGTTGCACTATAAAATCTGACATGCTTTAATAACAAAATAACGACCCATAACAATATGCTTTATACAGGTCAATGAAAGCCGCTCTGTGTGATATGTAAACAAATTAAAAAGAATGCTCTGGAGTGGAAAACTGTAATCATGATGCCAGATGCTTGGCAAAGTCCCAGCCACTCAATTAAAAATACTTCGATCCCCAGACAAACAGAACTGTACTGATCCCCTTCTGAATTTACCAATTTTGAAACAGGGCAATTTTTTTAGATTTTTAACACCTATCAACTTCATTCACACATGTGACATAAAGTGTGATATTACCCTAATCAAATTGAACTGACAAATTATTATTGATATTATACATGTAGCTCTGTCGACATAAAATTGAGGAAAGTGACTGTTTACTCTTGTTAAGCATTATGATGTCAGGTGATTGGAATAAGACTACTGAATTAGACAATGTTTGAAATAACTGTAAATAGACATAGCAACACAGTGTGTTTTAGCAAATATTACAACAAAGTAAAAGATATTGAATCTAACATAGCTCAATAATGACAACAACGGACCAATTAGTTCTAAAGGACATGTTTTCAAATATCACTACACATGGACAAAATAAAATCTCTGAAACCTATTTTGAATTTACAAAGTAGGTATGAGTCCCCCCCCCCTCCAAACTAATAGTGAGAGGCAATCAGCCAGTTTTCACTGCTCGTCTTTAAATATACATGCACTCATTTATGGCCTGTTCACCCCCAATTCTTTGTGAACAGGTCCACACTCACCACTGATAACAATACGCTTGGGTCAAACCATGGTGGTGAAAGGGATAATGGTCTCCTTGGGGACAATTCAAATGAAACTGACCTACAAAATTCACAATGCGTAGCACAGCCCAAATATTTGTAGCTGCAATTATTGCAGTCAGATAATCAGTTTTGATACAAGATAACTGAACAAAGTTGATATTTCACTTTCAGTGAGTGTGTTCAAAACTGGAAATGCTTACAATATGAAGACATGCAGCCATACTCTTTAAAATGAAAGTTTGGTGTCATTTTACATTGCCTTAAAAATAAAGTTTTCCACAACAATTCTTTTCTTCATACATTTGGCAAATACAACAAATACAACATACCACTTCCACACAAGCCATGACATGATCACATGTTTGAACATGTCAGAAATCATACAACATACAGTAAGTATTGTTGCAAATAACATGTATAAAAACACTGGTTTTGATGATACAAGCCTTAAAATAAATTAACTATTATTTTTTTCCCAAACAAAATAGTATTTTGTCAAATCCAGACTGATTATATCTGCCTTTACTGAGGAAACACGACCATTTCACAGGCTACCTCTGTAAATGTACCTAAGGATTAAAGCTAGCTGTTTGTAAACCTGCACAAGAGATTAGAATATGGACAGTAATGGCATCAAGAGAAGACTGTGAACTATCCCTCACAGTGACATCCTTGACAGAAACTTTCAACTCAAAAACATATTCCATGACTCTGTATATTAATGGTTCATGGTCATATACATGTAAGAGTCCAGCATCAGGACACTGCATCACTTTGCAAACAACTTATATTTCAGTTCTTTGTCAGTTCACCTTGTTATCTTCACATGGCACATCAATTTCACTCCTAACATTGATAAAGAATTGATTGGGGAATCTTAAACATCTCTATTTGTATAAAACCTAATTAAACCCTATGAGGAATTTTGCTTTTTCAGTGTCAACAATGCTCAGAGTTCAGAGCAAACTATTTACTATTATTCAAGTTTGGTGTTGTATAAGGTGATGCTATTGACTGGTTCAACAAAGCTTATTCAACAGACAATAGTAAGAATGCACAGCTGACCTGCTTTCAGTCACATTGTAAGGCTGTAGTGTACTATGGCTATCCTAGGGATAAAAGCCTTGACCAGATTCAGCAACAAGCTGACATCACAGTTGACCCTGAGCCATAACCTTCAAACTCATGATCAAAAAAACCTGTTATGCTAAACAGCATTTGTCCATGACAATGATGGTCATCTTTAGTAACAGGGGATATGAACTTTACTGTCTGTACTGAGTTAGCTTCCAACCTTCAGAGTTGTCAAACCATATATTAATCATCATTCACTTTGATATTACCATAGATACTGTCCCAGCAATATATCTAAACACAGTGTGTGTAGCTGATCTATGCATCTATCTTATCTAGCTGTAGAACATAAAGCTACAAACTTGTCCTACACAGTCAAAAGGAAAAGTTGTAACACAAAACCTTATTTGTCCTGCCTTTTCAATCTACACAACATATATCTCCCTTAAAACACTTGAAGAAGTACAAGTGATAAGGCCAAAAAATAAATTGTGTTGTTCGATGGTTTTCAAAAACAGAGTAGGTAGGTCGGCATGAATTTTTTTCCCAAAATATTTTTTTTTAAATATGCATTTTTCAGGGGTTCAGGGCGGTCAAACACTGGCCACAACATTTCCAGAAAAATGTATCATACAAATAAACTAAAAAAAACATAAAAGACATCCTTGTTCAAGCAAAAATCAAATGCCAAGTTATGACCGCATGATTTTACGGATTTTTTCTTTCTTTTTTTTAAATCCATGTTTACGTAGCTCTAAAAAAACACTTGTGAGTATAGTTACATTGAGCTGAGTAACTTTTTCTTTCTTTTTTATGATTTGCATTTCTAAATTTTGAATTAGGTGACTAATACTGACAGAGATAGGTAGAAAATTGTAAATTGTATTGTTATTTGATTGTACCTTGGAAGTCAGATGCATTAACAAGAAGTAGCTACATTATTACCAGTAGCATAACTTCAAAGTGCTACACTGCATCACAGATTGGGAGGCAAACTACATGTATTTCTTTACGCCCAGAAAACCAAACTGAAACTGATATCATTGTGTTTCATTGTATGTGATCCATGCCATTGGCTAGTGAACAGGTGTGATTCAGATAGTATGACTGATTTTTGTTCTGATTCCCTGAACTGTACATTAACCTACCATGGCTGGGAGCCGTAATGCATTAGTTATCACAGCTTTGAGCAATGAATACTGACAGCAAACATGTTGTACCAGTTTGTGGGTCAGTTAGCCATCTGTCACAGAAAAGCACAAGATCTCTTCACCATAATACTCGTCTACATGTGATTTCTACCTATTATTGTATTTCAATACAAATATCACAGAATTGGAAAGTGGTTAAGTCACAACTTACTGTACTTCCCAAGTCTTTACTACCGCTGTACTGAACACTAGTCTTTTGACTGTAAATTCCATACTGTATCAATTAATATTAAAACATTAACTACTTGAAAATTCACTGATATCTCCAACGTTAACAAACACTTCAATTAGCCAATGTTAGTAGCAATCATTATTTTTTGTTATGATTATACAATATGCAGTTTTAAAGTGTGCAGTTTTACTTTTACGCATGGATGAATATGGTAACACACATTTTAAAATTTTTCCACATCAAAATTCTTATGAGGAATAAACTATCTACATCAGAATCAGTTACTTGGGAGTACCAGTACTAGTTTTGTATTACAAATAGCTGTTCCATCAGCATTATCTGCTCAGTGGAAAGTATAAATTGACCAATCAGCCACTGTGTGTGATGCAGAAAGTCTGTTTTGACCAATCAGCCACTGTGTATGAGATGTAGAAAGTCAGAGATTGACCAATCAGCCACTGTGTATGAGATGTAGAAAGTCAGAGATTGACCAATCAGCCACTGTGTATGAGATGCGGAAAGTCAGAGATTGACCAATCAGCTGCTTTGTATGAGATGTAGAAAGTCAGAGATTGACCAATCAGCCACTGTGTATGAGATGTAGAAAGTCAGAGATTGACCAATCAGCCACTGTGTATGAGATGCGGAAAGTCAGAGATTGACCAATCAGCCACTGTATATGTGATGTAGAAAGTCAAAGATTGACCAATCAGCCACTGTGTATGAGATGTAGAAAGTCAGAGATTGACCAATCAGCCACTGTGTATGCCATATATGATGTTGCAAATATTGAATAAAACTGCAAATATTGCATACGACAATCTTCAAGATTTTTCACAGCAACTTGTTTCATCTAGTTTAAAGACCAATTGTACCTCCACTTCTAAAACACACCAAACACAGATGTACATCTGCACTGACATAAATGTTGTGAAACTCTCTGAAGTTTCAGCTTTCAGGTAGCCTTAACCTCTTCACTCTCTTTGACCAAGTAATAAAACTACTTCACTTACAGACTCGCTGTTTTTCAGTGTGCCTACGCTTCACCTGATCACATAAATACATCAAACACAATACAACCTGATCATAGGATGTTTTGTAAAGACTGCCGTTATATAACTAACATAACTTTGGTAATCTGGTATGTAAGAAATTCCTACAATTGGTATGACAGTGAACTGTTTGCATACAATTGAAAGTTATATCAGACTGAACCAAGACACTCAGTCAACCTCACTGTTGATAGTCCTGCCTCACACAGCATGATCTACAAACATACACTATACAGAAATACCTTATACAGATACTGTTTCATTTCAAAGAGGTCATGGAAGGTCATTCCTATCAGACTGACCCATATAGCTGACTGTAAAGTTTTGAAAAATCAAAATTCAACTTTAGCAAAATTAATATCCCATCTTTCCCGGTAAGGACACTAGCTGCTCAAAATGTGGAAGAGACTTAAAAGTTACAAGAGGTAGTGACAATTCACATTTTACTTAAAGTGACATTCAGTTTGCAGTTTCATTGTAGATACTCACAATTGCTAATACTTATCAAGTTCAAGGCCATGACATAATGGATGAAGGTATTTAGCACAGTTACAAAATGCACCAACCAATGTATGTGGGTGATTAACAACACACGTTCAATGCTTCACCCAGGAGTTTGAAGAACACTATTGAGTTGTGAGTAGATCCTTGACTCATATAATTGTAAAGTTGAATGACTTGAATGTGCCGTTTTAGAGAGAAATGTGTAACAAGGCTTTATTAATGAAACCATTACATAACACATAAATAACAAAAAGTTCATTTAATCGCTTACTTGTGAGGTGTATGAAATTCATGAATCTGATTGTTGGTTTCGTCTTCCAGTGTTGATATCAATGGAACACCAAGTTTAAACAGCAACACTTCAATACCATCCCGACGTAACATCTTCACCTTCAGTGCAATTCAGAACAGAAAATTAGAAATACATTAAATACACTATTGAGGCAAAGACTGCGTCTTTTACTACATTTATAAATGACAACTGATTACAAAGAAACTGAAGACTTTTTGGCAGAGTGACAACTATTCTTGCACTGACTTGATATTAAATTTATAATGACTCATTATGGTCTTTTTATAGACTATATTACATGACTAACATTTCATATCCTGATATTTTATTTGGTTTTAAAATACACGTTCCCTTACCAATTTAAACTGTTTCACCTACTCATCCCAATGTCCCAGTATGTGGAGGACACTCATGATGTTTGATAATGATGGGGATGTTTGTATAAAGCCCAGGTGAGCAGATGAACAAATAATTTGCCATAGTGTGATTGGATTGCATGTACATGAAGTAACAGAGTACAGTGGCCTGTACAATATGTTTTGCAAATGCTGACTCAGCACTTTTTATTAAAATTCCTCTGTTTCTTATGATCATCTGCAATGTCACCACATTTTATAACAAAATGCATAAAAACAGATGCCTAAAACTTTCTGACTTTAAAGACAGTGTACATCACGACACAAGGAAATGAATCGTCATATGGTTAATCTCAATCTTTGTTACAATGTTTCATTTCACTTCTAAGATATTGTGTCAAGTAAAGTGAGAAAGAAATATTTCACAAATGATATCACCATTTCAGCGATACAGCCTCTAGACTGAAATCTATCTAGAAGATCGATGAAGATTTATTTTACTGTATTATACTAGATGTTAAACATATATTTGGAATCTTGTGAGGTAAAACATACTCTGTGATTTCCTGAGAGGATTTTTGAAATATCAGAGGATATTACTGAAAAAGATGCCTTGGAAGGGGATAAAATACTGTGTCAATTGACGCTCACCTAAGGAACACTTGTATACATGTCGTTTTAAATTTCAGTATATGCAGTGGACCCTTATAGCTCCATGCTGTGACAGAATGTAACCGCGGTGATACGTGAGATGAAATTGACAAGTCAAAGCACTGAGCTGACTACATTACAGTTGATGAATCAAGGCGTGGGCTTTACTGCAGTACAATTAATAGCACAGACTACACTGCAGTACATTTGACGGATCAAGGCCATTGATACTGGTATCTGAAGTATTCACATAATTTGCTAGATCAATGTCAATAATTACTGATATGGTTAAGGCTGTCAATCAAAAGTTTCGATACCTCTCCTCTATTTTCATCAATTTACTTTCACCCTAGCATTACACTTATCACAGTGATAAAACTTTGGACTGTACAGTGATATATTGCAAATACAGTCCATACATCACCTGCTCAGTGGCGTTTCATCAGTTTCATTATCATTTAAAACACAGTGTTAATATTATTGTCTTTGTATAAAAATTCTTTTACTGTACAATTATTCACTTCATCAGATTTGTCACTAAGAGGGCACATTTTACAAATGCTTACGGACAAAGTTACAAGACACAGATGGCCATGAAATGAGAACTGATTTCAAATATCATCTGATACTGTGCAATGAACTGTTTGTGATTAATTTCATAGTATCAAGAAATGAATATAAACTATCATTGGACAACAAACAGGAACAGAGAACTTTGAAGACGTTACCGTAATGTACAGTAGAGTCTTTCATGAAATATTAAATGTAAACTCAACTAAATTAAAATTTGAAGTATATAACACAACATGTAAAATGTTTTGAAAGCAGCCATCGATATCTTTCAGAAAAGACATTCTAAGAGTAAGACTTTGATGTGAGTGTCAATTTTGACAGAGTAATGCATCAGGTTTAAGTACAGCTAAGCTTCTATAGAAAAATCAGAAAAAATCATGTGCGTTCAGTTCAAAACAAAACTTTTGCCATATTTGCTCATTCTTGACTGTAGTAAATTGATAGTATCCTCCTATCAATATTTTCATGAATGTGTGATCATGGCAACCAATCGTATTAAAGACATTTAGCATACCAATATTATTCATGAGGAGGATATGTTGAGTTACCTGGGTGACAACCATTTCTTCATCTTCTTCATCGCTGTGGAACTCTCGACTCGGTATATCCTGGGTTTTCTCAGCATAACAGACAGCTTTGCCGTACAGTCTTTCACACAGCAATTGAAAACACTGCATTGGATACCAGCTATCAACACCAGCAATGCGTGGTAGATATTTACCAGCGACAGATTTGGGATACACAGTGCCAATTATTCTGATATCTTCGATCTGAAATGATGAATTTTAAAAACAATCGGCAAATAATGAACTTGGCGAGTGACATACAATCTAGTGATGCAGTTAAGATACCATCAATCAAAAATCTTGTTGTTTGAGAAACTATTTGCATAATTTGTGCACTATGATTGATATCTGAAAAGAGTGAGTTTTGACAGTAGATGCTAAAGGGGCCGAGTTAACAACAAACAGTCCAGCCACACACTTTGATCTGCAAAACGTTACACATATATGATCATTATTAGCTGCTTACAATGCCATTAAGCTTTGAGTGTGGTAATGATATCAAGTTGATTCAAAACACCATCTGTGATAGCTATGTGTGTAGTTCTTGTACCAACAAACTTGAAAATCACTATCAACGGCAATGACAATTTAATGGACAACATATGACCGAAATCTTTGCCAGACACTGCCTTTTGTGAAAACAAAATTAACCTGCTTGAACTTGATGTCTTCAATATTTTAAACATCCAAGGTCTTTCAATTTGACTTCATTTAACATTCAGTTGTTGCCCTGAGCATTTCATTATTAACGAAATCTTTTGCAGGAAAGGTCAAATTTTTCTTAATCATCTGTTTCTTTTGATTCTGTGAGATAAAACTAACTCAGTGTTGGTGAAGGCATTTATTTCAACTCATTACAATGAAGAGCAGAGTAAAGACTCACCATTGTTGTGTTGTGTAAGTCACTATGATCAGCATGATTGACAGATGGTACGGCAGCTTGTGAAAACCATTCCATGATTTCATCTACCTGTTAGGTGTCAATGCATGTAGACAGAAAATACTCATCAATGTCCGATCTAATGGCAATATCACAAATGTTGTGGTAATAAAGCAAATTAATTAAAACTGTAAAAACCAACACTTGCAGAGTACCGGTATGTGTAGACTACTCCATGACACAAGATAAATTCTGTAGATATTGAGTAAAACAGCACCTGTTTAACAAGTTATGTTACATTATTGTTTAAAATAGACAGCATACAGCAGTTTTACATTATGATAAACGTTTACAGTATGTTTACACAATAATTCAATAGATGTATTTATCATTAAACTTGACACCATTTTGACAAATACTTCAGTCAATTACATTATTTCCTTAAAGCAAAAGAATAATTGGTAAACAATGAGGACAACTGTTCATAATATTGTATTTTACAACAACTTCATGTAAACAGGCAATCTTGTGAAGACATGGAGGCTACATTGTGAAAAATTTTCCTAATAATCTGGAAATAATCTCTTGTTGAAGACATTTTACCCCAGATATATTTACCACTAGATTACTTAGATTACAATTTAGTCCTTCTAATTTTTTCTGATTTATATATTATTGTTTCACTGTAGCTGACCAAATCAAAATGCTAAAATATATAGCTGTAATGAAAGGAAAAAGAAGTTAAAATCATTGTGACAGATTCCCTTAAAAGCCTGAGGACCAGTTGACTCCTCATCGACATTATGTTTGATTCTCATCATAATATGCACCATGGTATCAATCTATCTAGACATCCATGTTTGATGTCCTGTGACTGGAAACAGATGGATTAAAAACTTACCACCAATGAACCATGGTAATCCAACCTAGAGTAATGACTTCGTAATCTTGGTGAGACACACTTTTCACTTTCAAGCCAGCCTAGTTTACGATACGCTATCAATGTTGGAAATCCAACGATACTTTGCTCTTCACAGATGATTGGACTGTTTGTACAGTTGACAAGATAAACGGAACCTCCATCTAAAAAAAAGTAGATGGATCAAGTTGATCATCTGGATATTCTATGATAGTGAATGTCATCATGTCACTGAAATTATGGGAATCTCTACAAATTCTTGGTTATAATTATACTCCACAATTTAAAAATCAGATTTTGATATTAACTCACACTTTGTTCAAGTTACTCATGAAAATTTTACACAGCTCTCTTTCACTATCAAAAAGAAACGTCAGATAACGTATTTTCTTGAAACACATCAACATTCTATTTGTTTAAGAGTTCAAATGGTGAGGGAAAGGGCTAGAGAAAGAAATACCCCTTTTGACCACATGGTGGCGCCATTTCAAAAAGTTGCAGTCATGTAAAATGGGGCTAAAGTACATGTCAATTGAAAGTTCCTGTCTCTCATGTGTAACAAGTGAAAAAACACGTGAATTATAAAAGGAATTTACAGATATGCATACACTGCAGATGTGCATATACCCTTCAGGACCAAGTCTTCCACTTCAAATGCACATAAACCTTGGTTTCAGCCAATCAGATGGCTGGATTGCAAAAAGAGATAAGCCCCATAGACAAACACTGAAAACTCACCTAGATAGGAGACAGACAGTGCAATATTTTGGAAAGTCTCTATGCGTCTCTCACAAGTACCACATCCAGACTGTATAAATATGACAAGTACTGCTCTCGTAACTGATGTCTTCATAGACTGTGGTGTACCCATAGGGTTCTTACTGGAACTTTCCATGACTTGCCGCCATGTGAGATCTGTTAAAACTTTTAAACTTTCTTGAGGTTTTCCTGGCAACATCTCTCTGGGAGTCAATACCTGCGATGGAATCAGATAATCACACTATGAGGAGAACCACTTCTACAGGCTGACCAAACTTTGTTATCTCATAAAAATATCAGAAGAATGAAAGGCAATGAACTTCAAAAATATACAAATTAAGTCTTAATACAATGATGCAGACTCATCTGTGCAGACATACTATATTCTTGTAGCTAAATACTTTGTACTGCACGGGAGAATTATTTCTCTATCCAGAGCTTTCGACAACTATCCAGCCGTCTTTATCAATGGTGTTGATTAGCACCACTGCGCATGCGTGATCTTAAAATATTATCCCAGATTCGGGGAAGTTGATACCGTCCGCCATCCCGATTCAGCGTTGGTTTATGTGTTCTTATGTATATCGCTTCCTTAATACCTCTCTTGAACCAATCTGGCTCCCGATCCAAGATTTTCACATTTTCTACCATGAAATTATGACCCTGGGAATCATTGTGAATATGTTTAGAAACCTCTGAAGTGACGCAACTTGGACGCCGATGTTCTTTCACTCGGGCTTGCAAGGATCGTTCTGTTTCTCCGATATAGTCCATTTTGCATTCATTATCTCCACAACCCTCACATCGGATGTGATAAATAGGACCACATACGTCTTTCGATGGTGTGGGATCCTTCGGGCATACCAGTAGTTGTCTGATGGTGTTAAAGGGCTTAGCGTGTAACTGCACACCATATGTTCTGAAAGTGTGCTGCAATATTTCTGTGAAGTTTTTGATATATGGAGCGGTTACATGCATTTGCTTTTGATTTCCATTCCTCTGTACTGAGTTAGTGTGGGCCTTCTTTCTGGTATGGGTTGCCTACTTAATTGCCCAGGATGGATAACCACAGCGATGAAAGGCATTATTGATGTGGGTTTTCTCCTCCAACCTATCATTGGGATCGCTACAGATGAGATCTGCTCGGTGATGGAGGGTTCTGACTACCCCCATTTTATGAACCAGGGGGGTGATTTGAGGTGAAATGTAAGTATTGGTCAGTGTGTGTTGATTTCCTAAATACCTTGGTTTTTATCTGGCCATCTGGGCGCCTGATTGTCTCAACATCCAAGAACGCCAATGCGTTATCATGCTCCTCCTCCGTTGTGAACTTTATGTGTTGGTCCAAGTTGTTGATATGATGCGTAAATTCATCAGCAAATTTCCGCTCTAACTTTGTGTGAGTGTCATCAACATATCGGTACCACCACGACGGTGGATTGGGAGCTGTTGTCAGAGCGATAGATTCAAAGTGTTCCATGTATAGATTGCATACTATCGGAGACACTGGAGATCCCATAGCTGCCCGGGGGGGGGTACTTCCATTACTTGCCAATATGTATACGTGCCGCCCAATGGGGTGGGTATTTCAGCAACTTGGTCTAAAATGGGGGTATCAATTCACAGTAAACCAGGGTCTAAAATGGGGTCGATTTTTGAGTGCCACACAAAAACAAATTCCAACTGTCAGTTCCCGTCTTCCTAGCACAGGGTTTTGAGCTGCACTCAATAAGCATCGATATCTTTTTGTGTGGCAGGGGAACCATTAAAGAGACCCCCTGGCTTTAGCCAAAATAAATGTAGACTTTGTTTTAAAACACTGTCACTAATTGGTCAGATTCCATATATGGAAGAATTTTGCCCAATAGAAAATATCGAAACAAAGTGGCTCTACTACTACTCTCATAACAGGTCGACCATGGGAAAACTAGCAGTGCCTTATTGAAGTACAGCGAGGCTGCTTGTAGTTTGGAATTTAAAAACCACCAGTTAGACTGTAACTGCAGATAAGTGATAATTTCAGAAGCTGGACAAAACTTTGGTGAGGGTGAAAGACAGTTTCTTTCACTCAATTTTTTTAGTATTTCCAAAAATGTGTTTGGGAAATCATGGCTTGGCCAGCAACAACAAAACCGTAAATGCAGTGTAGTGGTAAGCTCTGCCGGTAGCTCGGTCACGCAAATGCTTGCTTTTTACCCGATTACATTTTTGCAAATTTTGACACTATGACTTTTGACCTAGGTCAAAGGTCATACGGTCTAAAATGGGGGTCCTAAAATAACGAGATTTTAGGTCTAAAATGGGCCCCGGGTTTTTTACGTGCGGCCGCACACCCCTACCACTTCTCAGACCAGGTACCCCCCCGGGTAGCTGCCCCATGAATTTGCTGATAGAAAGATCCCTTAAACGTAAAATATGTACATTTCACACACAGTCCCAGTAATATGATAATTTCGGCCGGAGTCATGGATGTACGTTGATGCAAAGTTGTATCACTTTCCAGGCGTTGACTTATAATCTGCAAGGCCCCGTCCACCGGTACACTAGTAAATAGCGCACTAACATCGTACGATCGCATTTCTTCATCCGGTCCAAGATGACATGTTTTGATAATATCACAAAACGGTATCAACTTCCCCGAATCTGGGATAATATTTTAAGATCACGCATGCGCAGTGGTGCTAATCAACACCATTGATAAAGACGGCTGGATAGTTGTCGAAAGCTCTGGATAGAGAAATAATTCTCCCGTGCAGTACAAAGTATTTAGCTACAAGAAAATTAAGTCTTATTTTCAATTGACACATTGTTCTACTGTAGCAGTTACTTTTAGTGACATATGTACACTGGTATACTGACATTGGAAAGTACCCAGCTTTTAAGGCACCTAGAAGCATGCTACACTATGCATATGAATGTGAGCACAGTGTACATACAAAGATTGAACCAATGTGTCTAATGTGCATGTTGGAAATGAATAGAATTAATTGGCCGCATATTTTTTTTATAAATAAACAAAAGTTTCCTGGAATTGGTTGTCTTGAAAGATACTATACGATTTGTGGAAAAAAATCTTTCAAAGCAGAACGATCACTACTGGTATGTGGCAAACTTGCCATCCTATGATGTCAAGTCTAGGCTAAGTCCAGGCTAAGTCTAGGCTAAGTCTTGGAACAGTCCTCCATGTATCACGCACAGTACTGTAGATTTCTCATAATTCACTATGATTTGTATCCTTGGAGATTCCTCATTGAAGTCTACCATATCTCCCATGTGTAGACAAAAATAGACTAGTTGTAAATATTCTGAAACCATACGTTTAAGAAAACCATTCTTCTCAATTCTCATTTTAAATGGTTTGAATAATTATGCAAGATTGATAGAGGAGAAGCAGTTTTTAAAAAAAAATTTCCACTGATTGTGGTCTTGGCTATACAGAATAATGTAATGGAAAGTAGGGAGAGTAGTTGCACCTGTTTATATAAATGAAACAAGAGGAATTTTTCTCCAATGCAAATGACCAAAGAAATTTACATGCTACTATTTTTCTCAAAGAATGACCCCTTCAGTTTGTCATAACTTGCTGCCTAAAGGTATGGTATTTGTAGTACCTACAGAATGTGACTTTTATGGTTGTTTACTGGTTATTTGGAAACTTTTTACTGAAATACATATATCTAGACGTCCTTTTACTAGAAATTATTTAACAATTATTGTGATGCTGCACATTATTGCCTATACGGTATGCAGAACTGAAAAAGTTATAAAGTAACCTTCAATGATACAAATTAAAGAGAATTGTGGGTAATTTATTGTACTGTGTCACAGTGATTTCGGTATGCTACTCAATGTCTTGTTGAGTGATGCACAGTTCAACATTACTCTCAATTATTTTACTCAAATGGATTGTGAAAAATTACTTGAAATCAGTGGTGACTCTCTTTATTGTTGCATTTAAATGACTGAAAAGTCTTAACAAGCCTATAATACAAAGAGTTTGAAGTTCAACATCAATGCCAATGCTATTACGCCCTTACAAAGTTGAACAAAATTCATCAAATTATTTTACAAGTACAGCTGAAGTCAAATATACATTAAATTGATTCTAAACAACAGAAATAAGACAAAGTGTGCATGGACCACAAAGACTGGGTGTATTGAAATTCAACTCAGAATCCAGGCTGTGAAATGCAATTTTAGAAAGCATTGTATCTTGATGTGTAATATCTCTGACAATGTGTTTACAGTGTCTGTGGACCACCAATGAAATGATAGACCTTACAGTCTGGGCTCTTGAAACAGGTTGTTCAAGTGCATGGACACATTACAGCCCTAAAACACAGACTCTGCCACTCATCAAACACTCACCTGGTTATCTCCTTGGTTATCACGACGCTGATCTTTGATGATACTGATGTCTTCACACTGATCAGATTCTGCAAAGGTTTTCTTGACATGTGATGGGTAATAAAATCTCTCCTCCTCCCTGGACATGTCCGTAGTGTTGTCATGACAACTACACACAGGAGACACACTACTGTAACCATAGGAGATCTGTGGAAGGCAGAACACAGACCATTTCAGGAATATATTAATCACTTCAATGATACACTGTAAGCAGAATAATGTTGGAAATCACTACAATAAAGCTACTTCTCAATCATGTATCACACACAGCCAACCGAATTTATCTGTTTTAACTTCCATGAGTAAACTTATGTATAGACTAGCATAATCCTTGACAATTATTGGCAGTACCAGTACATGCTGTTTTCAGATTTTTTAAAATCAAATCTTGTTTCCTGAAAAATTCTCTCTCAAAGATTTCCTGATTTCAGGAGGTGTCCTTAGTAAAATCTATAGATTCATTGAAGACAGCAAAGTTTTTTGCCTGCAACACAAACTTAATTTTTCTACTTAACACTCTTCAATGAATAAAATCTTGACTGAAAAAGAATCAAGGTGACATGATTGATATAAATATACCGATACAAAACAACTGGGAGAAAAAATATACATTTACACATTACAACAGAAACGTGAATGAATGATATCTGTGAAATCCATGTTTATGTTTCATCCAAAACGTCAAGTACTAATGATCCAAAAGTAAAGAGAATCCGTAAACCTAGTGAAAGTCTTGTGAGAAAAAATCTACAGATCCAGCAGCTTGTCCATCCATAACAAATTAATAAATGGTGTGTCTCCATATGAGGAGATCTTTAGGGGTGGGCCATCCTTCTACTTGGAGCATTCTATTCATATGTTAATTACAATATAAAGGAATGCATTATCACAACAAAACAATATGCAACTTATATATTGTTACGTAAAATAGCCATCCCTTTGGTTTTCCAAGCTTTGGAGAACAATGATGGAAATACATTGTGACATTGTATCAGATAGTTAGTACATGTATGATAAAGTTAACATGCACAGAGGTACGCAAGTCCAATTTGTTGTTTTCCATAGTTACCAAGATAACAAATACATTTTCTGACATATACCAGAATTATATTCCATGTTACTATTAGTATAGATGAACTCTGTACACAATATGAGGTTGCATCAAACTTGAAATAATGTAAATTAAAGTTGACTTACATGTACAGGATCTGTGCTACTTGACCAGGAAGTATAGTGAAGTTGTTTACCATCCTTGTTTACAAACGGAATATTATTTGATTGAAGAAATTCGTACACATTTGACGGTGTTGGCAATGTCTCACTAAACACCTTTTGAAGTAGTTTCCCATCTGAAATAAAAAAATTATTGTTCAATTCTTCACACTATTTTTATCAAATCATAATCCTACAATTACTATAATTTCTTAATCATACAAGGCTATTGTTTTTGTTTATTTTAAAGGGGCAATGCAAGAATACTGGGAAGACTATGGTGTTAGTATTCATTCAGTAATTGAAGTTGCATGAAGTTGGATATCATATTCCTGTGAACCGTACATAATATTCTATGACAATAGGTAATCGGTAAGTTAGATGTCAGGTTCAAGTTACCTTGGATGGAAACCCTTCTCTTTATTTAAGTTTACAAGAACATCTCTTTGTTTTGTCATTCAAATCATTCAAAAAACTATGGTAGAAGCATCCTTTGATTTTCAAGTATAGATTAAGAGAAAAGTCAATGAATGTACATTTCAATCTTAACAAAAATTTACGTGTAAAAATGAAATAAATCTCACCTTTCTGTTCATCACCTGTGCTCCACCAAAATACAACAATAAATGGTACATTCTTGGCAGATATGACTTTTACATAACGAGGAATAACTGTAAAAGAAATAAACAAATCTCAGACACAATAATGACACACTAATTGGAAGCTATTAGATTGTTGCGATTTAATCACTATATTCAAATTGGTAATATTATAATGCCGGCTCACGGTCCCTCCACAAAAGTGGGACCGTGGCCGGCTTCATGACCTCAGGTTGCTGTTCAGAAAACGCACCATAAGCAATCAGCATCAATGGCATTGTCAGGAACTTTATCAACAAGAAATGTATGACATTTATCAATGTTCTATTTATTTGAGTACAATACTCTCAATCATTGTTATCGAATTTATGTGTATATAAGCGTATAATTAGCATTGAAACAATAGATCTGACTCTGAAACTATATCCAAACAACTGTACTTGTAAATGCTAAACATCACTGCACATAGATGTACATGTATCCTTAGTAGGCATACATGTTATTGTCATATCGCATAATGTAATGTAGCAAGGTAAAGGAGTGGCTGGTAGATATCAAAATTTACAATGGAATGGTGCATGTTAGCAATATGTATATGTAGCATACATGTAACACATTGTACATTTTTTCTAGATGTGCAATGCTAAGACAAAAGTCCTAATACAGTGATCCCTCAGTGATATTTGCTGATGCTGCAATTCTGCAGAGGTAAAGTGAGTATGTGGTACAGTCCCAATGCATAGACAAGGCGTGTTCAGAAAACCAGTTTGCTTGCTTTTTTGAACTCAGAGGGCACACTCATCAGCCATGCAGGTTGGCAAAGTCATTTATTAAAATGCATAATGACTTTATAGCTCCTGCACTGGTACATCCAACTGGCTGTGAAGCAAAAACTTAACATTACACAGTTACGAAACATGAAGTCATTATAGCTTTTGTAGGTGAAGCTTTTCAGAGTGAACTACCAGCTGTCATCTTTCATAAAAAAATACTGTTTAAAGGGGAAGTTCACCAAGGATGATTTTTACATATGTGCTAGCTTTGTGGTCACTTACCCCGGAAAAGCTATTTTCGCCATTTATAACTTGCACGATTTTTACAAAAACCGATAGAAATAGTACAGGAAGTTGCCCATGTAATTTGAATCATGGGAAAAAGCGCCAAGCTTGGAGCTTGCATAATGTGATATGGAAGGCACCATTTTCCCATGGGTATGGCATTGTCCACTCACCCAGGCTCAAACCAGGCTGTGCGTATTAACATAACTTTTGTTTATACTGAGTATCCTTGCATAAACGGTGAATCACTTATAATAAACTGTCCACTGTCAGATTTTGTGTTGCTGTTTACTACTGTACTACTGTGAGTGGACAATGTGGGGGCCATACCCATCCGAAGATGGTCCCTTCCATATCACATGATGCAAGCTCCAAGCTTGGGGCTTTTTTCCCATGATTCAAATTACATGGGCAACTTCCTGTACTATTTTTATCATTTTCATAGAAAATCGGGCGAGTTATAAATGTGAAAATAGCTTTTCTGGGGTAAATGACCACAGAGCTACCACATATGTAAAAATCATCCTTGGTGAACTTCCCTTTAAAGACCACGAAGTATCCTTTGTGTGATCACAGCACTTGATATGCATGATTTGTAATGCATATTCTCATGCATTTCTACATGACACTACAGACTGCTGTACAGTATTACTTATATTTCACTCACTTTTACTTTCTTCTTTGATATCTACAATACCAAATCTTATATGTGCTCCAGTACTGCTGAATGTTGATGCTGTTCTGTCAAACACTGACATGTAACCATTGACGTTTTTACCCCAGGCAGCAAAGAAACACAGAATAATTGGAGAACGCTGTGTTTTGCCTTCCATCACTTCCTTCTGAAAATTCACCTGAAAAAACAAACATATACTCACAGACAGTTGCTATTTATATTGTAACGTCAACATTCTTTATGTAACATTAAATGTACACAGGAAGACAGATACAGATTTTGCTCAACAATGACCTGATGGACTGAGTATCCAATCTGTGTTAAGGTAGAACATGGCTCTAGGACAGATATTTGGACTCTAAAATTTTTCCACTTCTATTCTGTTCTACCACTTGTGTGGGCTCATTTTAAAGCTCTTGGTGTAAGAAAACTTTTTACTGTCTTAGTTTTTCAAAAATAAAGAATTTTATTTTTCTCCATAGAGTTAACACACAGATGGCAGCCATTTTGAATTTCAAATATCAGGAAATCTCAGGTAATTTGTTTCTCTAATACCAAATTTTGTATGGTGGCCCCTGATTTTTATTTTTTATTTTATGAGAGAATGATCGAAAGTTTCATTGAGGAAAGTTTGAGCAAAGGTTTAAGTCTTTCACTTTCGAGGCGCAGACTACCTTAATTAATCTAATGGGACTTTCCAATTGAAACAGAGCAGGATAAGCTTTCATCAGCACTCTTGAGAAATTTTAAAATGTTCAATATGATGTAACTTACCAAAGACACTTTTTGCAGTGATGTTTTCATGGTTGTGATGTGCAATTCAATGATTTCTTTCCTGACTTCTGATTTCTGAAGTCTCTTGTACACCCTTATAGAGCCTTTCTTCCAGTCTGTTGATAAAAACAATATTCAACTTTTAATTTCTCGAAGCTTTGAGCCAGATGTGTGCATCACACAAGACAATAAAGTCTAGAACCATCACCCCTAGTGATGTGAATGTGGTTGGAGGAAGCTCTGTTTTTGGTAACCTTCAAGGAAGTATGAAGAGCGCCCTCACACTACAACTTTCCTGTACTTACTTGATTAAAAAGCTTACAGATATTGTCATCAATAAACATAGATTTAAATACATACCTGTGCCATCAAGCATCAATACAGTTGGGTATTTCTCAATCTTAAATCTTGACACCAGTGGTTTTTCATGCGCAGAATTTGTAGGAACAATTAAAAACTGTACATCTTCATTCTTGCCATTAGATTTCAGCTGGGAAAAGAATAAGGCCAGAATGCATATTTAGAAAGACAGCATATTCCTTAATTACAAGTAACACACATCAATTGGTGAACTGTTTCATTAATAATAAAGTCATATGAAATCTTAATTTCTCTGTTACCATGAAAAAAGAGGCAAAGTGTAAATTTTCTTTTGTATGATAAAATAAAATTCTTAAGAAAAAAACATTGTAAGTATAAATGGTTTTGTTTTTTCAAACCACTGGCACAACTTAAATCATGTAAAACCGGCGTAAAGGCCTGGAATCAGAGTACTATTTATGTACATTGATGTGAAAATGACACATTCTACAGTCAGCAGTTTGAAAATTGATTGACTTTTTACAAATGAGTGAAAAGCAATAAATCATGACCTTTTTTTTCATTTTTAGAGAATTAATGAAGCACCAAGTATCAATCACATGAACAAGTTGTGCTTTATGTAAGAATGTCTTATCTTGTCCAGTGAATAAGACAACCTTTAGAGCTCAAACTTAACAGTTGCCTGCTTGCCTGGGGCAAGTAAAACCTGACATCGGGCAAGTGAAAATAAATTGCACTTGCTCTTTGGGCAAGTGACAGACTTTGATCAAATTTACATGTCTTGGAAATAAAAGACTCAAGAAATTTTGTTGAACAATGCTTGCTGTTATTAAGTTTCAAGTCACTGAAGTGGGGATTATAGCAACAAACCGACAACTAATCTGTGAGACGCCAACATTCAGCGATTCACAGTGATATCCAGCTGTTGTTCCCTCCAACTGGAAATCTAATCTCATTAATGTAAAACTTACACTTGTCACAACTGACTCCAAAGACACTTGATATGCTTGTACGAATATCTATTAATAGGCCTCCCTTTCACCTCTATGACCCTAACCCTTCACCTCTATGACCCTAACCCTTCACCTCTATGACCCCAACCCTGCACTGGAATATTGGTGGACAAGTGGGCAGAGATCACAAAGACCAACACTTATGGATAGTGACAATTGACATGAACATCAACACAAACAAACAAAAAAATGTAAACAGACAAAAAAATTGGGACAAGCAGGTTTACTCATTTGGCAAGTAAAATTTCTCGGTGTTTGCCTGTAGGGCAAGTAGGTGAAAAAGTTAAGTTCAAGCCCTGAACCGTGCTGGAATAAGTCATTGTTATGTAGCAGTAAACTTGGCATATTGAAAACTTGGAAACTGAGTACTAAAAGTTGCAGTAGTCTGGATATAGGATGATATTCTTTTCAATTCAAAACTTACCTGCTGTAGAATATATTCAACATCTTTGTAAGAGTCATGACCAGGATATGCTAATACTGTTATCCTAGAAGAGCTGATCATTTCATCAATATTAGAATGACAGGCTTCACTTATCATGGTATCCCTCTTTGAAAACTGTAAAGTTAGACAAACAAGATGTATATCCGTCACCGCTAAAATCGAAGATACTGATATTAAGAATAGCAGAAAACTCTTTGGCAAACTTTTCAAGAAATCACTATCAACTTTCACACGTTAATTTGTCACAGATCTCCTCTATTGCATAGTACATCAGCTTTCTCGGTGACCGAAAGCCAACTTAAATCACAGATCAGTAAACAAAGCATTAACATTCTCCTCAATGGTTATTGTATTTCATTGAAATGTGTATCATAACATTTTGCACTTTTCATGTGAAACTGAGTTGGCTGGATATAACTATCAACAACTGAAGTTTGCCTTGCAAGAACAGCATTTGGCGAACTGCACATTTTATCTCAACAAGGAAAATACCACCAAAATTGGCAGAAAACTGTCTATGAATTGTTTTGAATGGGAGACTACACTGGCATTGGCTTGATTTAACATGGACTCTACCTACTGTCATTTTCAACCAGTCTGTGATGGCGCTGGTCACTGCTGATCCATCGTAGTCATAAAATGAAGCACTACTCAGATAACATCGCAGTGTTGGAGAAATGACCTCAATGCTACTACCATGGAGTTTCTGAAGAATCAACAAAACAGAATTAATTTCAGCTAGTGGTCACATGATTCAATTATTTGTGGAAAAATACCTTCACTGTCCAAACTTACTTTGCTTTCAATGGGAATTTTTGTACAGTAATAGTTGTTGATGTCAAGTGTGACCCACAAAAGAGGCTATAAACTTGCTTACATTATTCTTACGTTTGTATTTTGTAATATTGTGGAGGTTTATTAATTAGAACTTGAGAAGTCTTGTTAAAAGCCAATTATGTACAGTATAGTCATTGGTGTCCATTATCCTTTCTTTTTCCTAACACCAAACTTACTATCTCATAACACTGCTGTAGTTCTATCATTATTATAGACATCTATAGATTATTGGAGGTGCAGGAGGAAGTGGAGTGAGCCAAATTTTCAAGGCAAGAACATAAAGGATGAGCAAATCTATATGTAGTTGTTGTTCATGGTCATAGGCCTTTTAAGTTTTCAATTGACCCCTGAATCTGTATTTCTACTGATCTGTTGCAATAGAATTGGAATGAAACAGGCACTTACTATATATACATGTACCCAAACAAGCTGCAGGACCACTTTACTCATCCTGGAATTCTATCACTACCAGTACAAAGAAATATAACAGTGTACTGGACTCTATAACATTGCAATGAATTGTCAATCATTGGGAATGATTGTACATTGGTAAAGAGGCTATAGTCATACCCTAGCAGGAATGATACTGAAGAAGATGAAATAGTGTAATTACATTGATTGCATAAATCACCATCAATGTCAACATTTTTACCTTATTCACTGAGTACAGTCCAACTTGGATTTGGAACTTTGAAATGTGAAGAAAACGATCAGAATGTTGCATTTCTTGAAGAACCACTTCTAAAGTTGATGTGTCTGTGATAAAGAAAGTCAGGATTACTTGTTTTAATCTATGAGGAGACACTGTCTGCTGAAATGGTTTCATTCTCTTGAAACAATAATATATTATACCATTATTACATACATACTGCTATTCCTATGAATAGGGAGTTTTCATTTATTTATACTGGTATTAGCAGAAGATATTAAAATATATCTGAATCATGGAATATCACTGAGACATGGACTCCAAACAAAGTTGATGGTTGTGTTGAAAAAAATGAAAGTCACTTTATCCAAGCGATATCTTTTATTACCAACATTTTGACCACACATTGGGGAGTTTTGAAAGATTGTTTTGACCATAGACGAAAGGACCTGCCTTTTTCTCTAGGCTCAACAATTTATTTTGCGTTAAATAACTCATAGTGTAGCATTAAGTGTAGCATCATTCAGTACATCACATGAAACTCAGAGATGAAGTATCATTTGTATATTCAGTCACAGTACTGAGTAGAGGGACTGTGATTCAGCCTATATGACGTGATTGGAGCTGCATGCAGTTGCACTGTGTATACAATTTGTTACACTATACAAAACATACATGTATATCAAAGCTGACATTGCGATCCATGTGTACATACTGCATGTTTTCCTTTGCACACTAAGGTACTTTATTTTGTGACAAGAAAAAGTGTTCAAGTTCGACAAAAGTTCACAAAATATGTTACAACTACCAGCGTTTCTTATGGTTACACATACACGTACTAGGGTAAGGGTTATACTCTATGGAAACAAACTTACCATTGTCTTTGAAAAGAACACAAAACGGAGACTGTGAGGCATGTTTCACATAATATTCCAACTCTACTTGTTGAAATCTTGGAAGCTGTAATCTGCTGCCATTGCTTTCTTTGCTAGTATTCCAAATCTCAGTGTCAACACTTTCATCTTTCACTGGAAGGTCTTCAGATGTTTTAGGTTGAAGCACTGAATCTGTGTTATGATTGTCTTCATCATTGGATGCTGTGCATATAAAAATTTAAAAAGTACGCGCAAATGTTAAAAACAGTGGACCTTACTGATTTCATTAACCCTTTTCCTGCCAAGTTCATATTTCACCATGAGGTCAAGTTGGTTAAAACTAGTGAAGCAAAACATGTCCCACATGGGCCAAGCGGATGAAAATATATGGTTTTGGCTCAATACTGCTTTTTACAGGCAGATTGGGAAGTGATTACTGGCAGATTTGGAAGTGATGTCTGGCAGGTAAAGGGTTAACTCACAGATAGAAAGTCAGGATTACTGTCTAAAGGGTTCATTTAAAGTTGGGGTTTAGGTTAAGGTCAAGTTTAGGTTGATAGGTACAGAAATATTACTCATAGCAAATGTCAGTAATCTTCAAAACAGTTATATCCAGTCTGACACCACACTTCAGACTTGATCCAGTGTGTTCTTACCACAATATGCACCCCAGTAGGTACATACATGTATCAGTCATTTATCTAAAAGTGAAAAACCTGCTTTTATACTGTGTGAAAGGAGTAATTAATGCTAGCTTAACCAGTAGATGTAATGGTGGCATATGGACTAAACTTTTCTAGTTTTCCACATGCATTCACACACGCACACGCTGTATCTGACCATTACATTGGTCTACAGCCTCCCATAACATTATTCTGTGATTGTAGGAACCCTCTTTTACTGTTAGCTTACAGGGAACTCTTGCCTGTTGTTTGTTTGTTTGGTTATTCATTTCTGCATTTCCATATAAAATAAAGAAGATTATATATATATATTTATGTTCATGTTTGTCAACAAAGAAGTGCAGTGTTTTTTGTTTGTTTACAAGTATAGTCAATAAATGATATTTTAAGTTTCTAATACAATTCCATATATGAAATAAAACTCTCTTCTTTGCCTTGAGGAGTACAGCACTCATGTGTGTCCACAACTCATTCAAAATACCCTTTATGAGTAGACTACTGTGAGTCCCTTATATATATATGTAAACATTATTTACTCATTTATTTACACAACTAATAGAGAAATAAATCAATCAATCAATAAAATAAATAAGCAATATCTCATCGGTTATCTCTAAAAATTGTACTATATACTTTTGAAATCCCTAGGGTGGAAGGGAAACAGCTTTCTGAGACTGATGACAAAAGTATCACTATTCACAGGATGAATGTATTTACAGCAACGGACAGTTAGCAGTTGCAGTCAGGCGGGCAGATCGAGCCCACAATCAATTCACTCAGCACTACCCAGCTAACGAGCGCCTGTGAGTCTCGGTGTCATAACAGATACATTGAAGCAGTGAACTCCGACAGACTGTCGGGTAGTGGGTAGCACGGGTACACGCTGGCATAGTTATAGACAAATACCAAGCGACCGAATGGAGTGCAGTGGTCTAGTGATCTGCATTGCAACTTGCGACTTACCAGTTACAGTCACAAGCAACAGGCTGTTGAATAGCAACAGCGTCACTAGCGTCCACGTAAATCCTTCACATTTTGCCATTCTTGACGTTTCGCATTGTAACACTGTGATCTCCTCAACTATTATCATTCAAAGGGCATGATGATGTGGTCATCAGGCGCTAAATCACAGTTTTTCCTTGTTTTGGCAGGCACCAGCTGAATGCGACTCCACAAACATTTCTTGAGGTATGCTAATACAAGGTCAAACTTGGGTCAAACGTTACAACTACCTGAACGCGGGTGGCGCTGTTCACCACCATGCACTCGCTGAACTCAGTGCATTGCCTCTTCGTTGGAGAGAACTGGGAATGGGGGGGGGGGGGGTAAGGGGGTGTAGTATGCGGCCTAGGGTGGTGAGAAGAACACGGAAATTTAATATGGGAGTGCTCATTTTTTACGACCTGTGACGGTTGGAGGAACGGCAATTAGGTCACTCAAAACTAATGAACAGTAATGAGGGAACAGCAAAAAACCCTAAAACGCCTAAAATCGTCATGTGATAAGTACCGCCAAACGGCATTACATGTATTTTGTTCACTTTTAACTTGGGGCCTAAAATCGTCATGTGATAAGTATCGCCAAACGGCATTAAATGTATTTTGCTCACTTTTGACTTGAGTATGAAAGGAATGATTTGACATTGAACAGTATTCGCTAATAAAGTGTCTTACAATGATGAATGCTTTCTGAAAGATTTTATCAATTTCCCACTTGAATCTTTATTCATGTTAAAAGAATTGTCACCTGATGGAGAGAAGTCTGACAAACTTATATG
This sequence comes from Ptychodera flava, assembly GCF_041260155.1. Classification (NCBI taxonomy): domain Eukaryota; kingdom Metazoa; phylum Hemichordata; class Enteropneusta; family Ptychoderidae; genus Ptychodera; species Ptychodera flava. The sequence goes on from NC_091935.1 coordinate 39,210,915, forward strand.
ATACGTGTCAATCACAAATGCACTGAAACTTAAAACAAACAATACTGGAGAAACTTTAATAAAAACTCTGAAAGCAGTGGTCTGTCATTTCATATGTAAGAGCCACCAGACTGGGAGCAAGTCCCTTGGCTAAATACTGCATGGATCAGACTTTTTTAAATGGTAAAAAAGTATTATTTTTACATTATTGCACAATAATTGAAATTTTACATCTGTATGATGATCAGTAATGTGGTATTTGTATAAAAAACAGCACAGTGTTACCGGCATTTTTTAATGCAGTCTTGCAGTGTGTCCAAGTATCATACACATACATAGACAGAGAAGTCTAACTGAAAAATATATTTAACTTTGCAAGACAGACTTCAATTAGCAAAAATTGAAAACAGAATAATCTTAAAATTTAATGATCCCAGCAGACTACAGCAAGTTGTATCTGAAATTCTTTGCTTTCACTACAAGTTCTTATGTTTGTATGGTCAGTGGTGCTAATCATCCACAATGCATTGCAGCAACCAGTGATCAGGTGAGTTTTTACTTCTCTGTATTGTAGACCAGTAGCAATGTGAAGTTGCAGTATTTGACTTTCTAATATCAAATATTACATCAAAGACAACCATCATTCCGCATTGTTTGCTTTTAATGGTAAATTCCATTCACCATTTATGTCTATTTACTTTCAGGTTGGTGATACACCATTAAACCTTGGTAGATGGTCAAAATACAGACCAATTATTAACCGTCCTGAATTCAACATAATTTTTAGCAGATTGTATGGAGCATGACACCAGGACTCAACACTTTTTTACTCCCTGATAGAAAGACAATAACGACAATTTCACAAAATAGAGTTTGCCATCTTCACTCTCCATCCATTTATCAAAGATCACATGACCCATTCATTAAAATTTGCAATATTACTGCCATGCTAAAACAAATGCACATGTTCTCCTAAATTCTCATTCTCTCCTGTCCTTATTACTGGCAAATTTGAATACACAATCAGCAATCACACAGAGTCTGTGCAGTAGAGAGCCTTTCACTAACAAGTGACTAGGTTTGTCTTCTTTTACTCCATTGTCATAAAGCAGGACAAAATCATCAATCTGATATATTAATAACTATGAAAATCAACAGAATGAAATAATTTGTTGACAATCCTATTAAAGCCAATATTTTCACTTTGTTGCCTTGCACAGAAAGGTTTCTGACCTTTATTCTTATTATTGACTCGTCACCTCAAGTTTCTTAGGTAAATCACACTGTCAACGTGTTTGCTTTTTATTGTCACCATGATACATTTATGATCTGTTACACACATTACTTTACTGTTACCATTATGGAAATTCTGATAACATTCACTTCACATTATTTACAATGCTCCTGAAACTGCAAAAATAGAAAGATAAAACTACATAAGTTTTAGATATAAACTTTGAACCACATCTGTATAATCCTTGCACTAACTGTGTAAGATAGCAGCAATTAAAATCATGCAAGCACTTTAGAGTTGGCAGCAATTTTTGTTCAGATAGGTCTGACAACGATTGTCACCTTCATCACCTGTTCTCTTAGGTCAAAATATTTTCCTTGAAGAGGTTGTGAGACAAGAATGTCAAAGTTCGTCTTTCTGAGGATCGGGTAATGCATATTTCTTGGTAGGTGCTTCTTTGCCAGCCACTGTGATGCGATGTAAGACTCGCAATCCAACTTCAGCTCTTGATGTTTGGCTATCAGGAGACGCTTCATGACCCACGGCTAGATTATCTGATATAATGAAATCTCCAACTTGCCACTGAAATCAATGAAAAAATTTGACATTTGCACATCCTAAACAGTGGTTCATCTAGGCTGTGGGTTTGTGAAATTCACACAACTTAGCAAGTTATGCCCCACTTGTCAAATCTCTGATGGTGTTTATTCCTGTGATTGGAGAACACCCTAGTCATGCCACTTCCTGTCATTGAGCTTATACATTTACTGCTGCCTATTGCTAGCATGTACATGTATGTATATGTGTCCACCTCATGGTACTCTAGCTATATTGAGGGGTCAGCGTCAAAATTACAACAAATTAATTTTGTTATTATTGAGAGCGGAGATGTAGCCGAGTGGTTTGCTTGCTGACTTCTTTATCAGGTGAGTATAGTACTTAAGGTTTTCAGATGGAATCTGATTGTGAAGTTTACAGAATTTTATAAGTCTTGAAGTCTTGACCAAATAACAATTTGGTGAGTTCCTTGACTTTGTCAACTTGACTTTGTTAAATTTTATTAGACTTGCCCCGGTGAACGCGATGGCCAACCATAGCTGTCATGCTACTGTCGATTTCTAAAATTGTTCTGTTTACCTGATGTGAATACTGTATTGCTTTATCATTCTTGATAAATTCATGGTTTATTTCTTGAAGAAGTTGAGACGTTTCTTTCCAGTCTGTCATTCTTTCTTGTGGTGTTCCTTTGTCCCAAGTGAATGAATCTGTCATACCCATGTGTATACACAGTGTCTGCAAGAAAAGTCGCACACACAACACAGTTTTCGCACAGTTCTGTATACATATCTTACAATTTTGCATAACAGTGTAGGGTTAGAGGTTGTGAAGCTCCAGAGCACCCAAACATGGCTAAACTTTCAGTCTACAGTGTACCAGTGGCTTTGTCATATTTGAGGTCCCTACGTCCTATGTAAAAATAAACCCAAACAAATGACATCAATTTGATAGGACTCATAGTTTTCAAAAAAAATTTCAAGCTTGGGCTTGTTCATGTTATCTATATTCTTGCATGAATCTTCATCTGATACGTTTAGAAATGCTCAATAAACATACAAATTGAAGGACAGACACAAATGCCTTTAGGATAAGAACTTTAAGTCATACATGTCTACAGAAATAGATACAGTAGATGAAAAGAATGATTGTTGATGTAAGATGAGCCGCCTGAAGAAGTAAGATTTAACTTATGATTGACAGCGTTTACCACAGCTATTAGATTATTTAATGTATAGTTTTCTTAAAGGTATACTGTCATCTGTTCCAATGTTCCAATTTTGCCAAAGTTACCATAGAAAGAAGCAAGTGGCTACTTTTTAAAAACAGCTAGCACCCTCACATGGGCATTTTGAATACCAAGGAACACCCCTTTGACTATATATGGGCATATTTAGATTACAGGTGACTGCAGTATACCTTTAATCCACAGAGAAGCTATTTATCACACTCTACTTTTGTACTGCAGGTAATATAATTCTAAACACTGACAAAGAGAGACATATATCTATAAATTAGAACTTACCTTTTCACCACTTTCAGGATGAGAGTAAATAAGTGGGTGAATGACACCGCCTCGTCTGTCACTAACCATCCACAGTCTGTCCCAGCGATTTCTTTGAGATTCTGGCAGTCCCATGATGATTTCATTCAGTGGCGCAAATACTGCGATGAATCAAAACACAAATGTAACCATAGTAATTATCCCTTTGAGCGCCAAGGTCAATTATTGTTGCCTTTTGTAAAATATACCCCAGTCAATTTTTTCAGATTTTTGCCAAAATTTTGATAAAAAAGCAAAGCTAATGAAAGGTGATGTCAATTTGGTCAAAAGTTATCAAAAAACTATAGAAAAATTCATATTCATATTAACAAAATGTAATAAAATTTTGGCAGAAAAAACTACAGCACTAAAAGGGTAAAAAAATGATTTAACAAGGGGAAAAACTCACAAACTTTACGCGTTACCCTTGTAGGTATATTATCCTATATGTGGTGCATATAAGTTTAAAACCCGATAAGTTTAAAACTTTACTACAGTGTGAATAGTAAGTTAATGTGTTAACTTTTTCACCGGGGGGTATGAGAACATCAGAAAAATGTGAAGTATATGGTATAAAGAAATGCAGAATGTCTACTTTCATGTCCACTATCACCAAATACATCCTCTTGTGAGGAACCTTGCTTCTTTTCAAACATGTTTTTTTCTATAAAAATACCACAATTATACGGTGTCGCTCAAATTTGATCAGCATTGGTACATACCAAAGATCAACAATAAGTGTTATTTCTATCTGTTCCGTGCAGGAAAATTACACGTTGATGTTATGACAATTTCTGTACAGTACAACCAGAAAAACAACAAGAAATATTTAAACCAGAAAATTAAGAATGACAAAAGTAAATAAGGTCTGAAACTTTAGGTACTGAAGGTCAACTTTAGCAACATGCATAGCAGAGAATCTTTCAACCATGGATGTACAAAAATAGACATCCATGGTTTCAGCAGATCTGTTAATATGTCACAGTTCATAAACAATGATAGGAAATGACCAATTAGCTGTTTCAGTTACTGCTACCACTCCCAAACATAATAGGTACCCGGCATACAAATAGGTTAAGGTCAAAATCCTCTTATTCAGATGTGTGGGCTGATTCAGATCACTGCCACCACTCCTGCACACTTGCAGTATTTCCTTTTTCTTTCCTCATTTGCACATTTTTGACACTGATGTGTTCATTTGAACAAATTCACATCTCAACCCCTACATCTACCTGTACACCAAATACTGAGACGGTAGCTTTGGTGGTATAGGAGCCTTTGTGTGTGACGGACATACATCCGCACATACATACCCACAAATATACAGACATACAGACGCCACTTAGACTCATCATATAAGCTCTTTTTGGTATTTATATATAAAACCAAATATGAGCTGAAAAACTTAAATTTTTAACATTAAAGTGAATTATTATATGTTAATTGAACACTCGGTAAACTCTACTTGTAGGACTGACGTACAGCCAATCAGAAAGATATAATGTCATTGGCTGTGTAGAATTTACACACCTAGCGATCAAATTCACAGATTGGTGTGACGATAAAGGAATAGACCAATGAGAGGCACCAGCTGGGTGGCAATTTACAGCCAGAACAATCATGTAAACTGTATACTGTACACATATTCCAAGCTAATGTGTGGACAGGTATGATTTGAGTTTAAACATATGTCCACCATATATGTAACTATACATCAAGATCTTACAATCAAACATATGTCCACCAAAAAAACTACTTCAATCAACCGACGACATATCTCCAATATCAAATCAAAGTCTCCTTCCAGTCTACAGTATGCATATTGATACATAAAACGCTGGCATTGATGCGTCCATAACTGTTAAGATTAAACTCACTATAAATATTAGATATTAACCTTCCTTACATTCACAACAGAAAGTTCAGTGTAACTTAATGCTTATCCATATGTGACCCCAACAACTGTTATTTAGCCTTTGAGAATATTATTGTATTGTCTGCACCACAAAAACTACTATTACTACAGCAGCAGATTAAAATCTTGTTTTCTCACTGAAACTGAAGGTAATGTTAAGCAACTCCAGGTAACTAAAGAAAATTATACTTGTTTTTTTCTTTGTCAGTATGTGAATGACTTTTTTGTTTTGTCTGTATTCTTTTTATCTTCAGACAAAGATTGCGATAGCGAATTCTCCACAATCTTCAAACTTACAACATTGAGTAGACAACACGTAAAGAAAGTGTCAACTCATGGTTGACTATTTCCATTGTGTTGGCTGTGAAAACGCAGCTATCTGTTGGCGGGGTAGCGGGGATCGCTATGCAGGTCAAAGGTCAACCCCGCCACGAATTGACCTTTGACCCGCATAGCGATCCCCGCTACCCCGCCAACAGATAGCTGCGTTTCCACAGCTACCATTGTGTATGCAAATTTGATAGATTGGACAAATGGCTAAAATGTGATATTTGAAAGTCATCTCACTAACACATGCCTTCCACTGCAACAAGGATCAGTCCTGAGAATTGAGAATACTGTACGTTATGTCTCAATTGACTTCAGAACACAACAACCTGTCAGTCAGTAAGTCAGTCCGAGCATGGATGTAAAAAATTTACATCCATGGTCCGAGTGAACTGGATGACCTGAACATAAAGGTCACTGCTAGTGACTGATGACCTTCCATGACCTGCTCGTTTGTTTCAAACACTCGTCATGGACACTGACTACACTTGAATTGAGACACGGTCCCTCCACAAAATGTGGAGGGACCGTGCTATGAGTAAACAGTTGTTACAGCACGGTCCCTCCACAAAACGGTCAAGAAACGTGGAGGGACAGTTGTTACAGTAATGAAACTGGGATTACCTGTATCACCCTTGGCGGGAACGTGGACCATATGATAGACAGAATAGCTGTATGGCTTCGCAAAGAAAGTGCCATCAATGTGCCAACCAGTTCGACCCACATTGGTGCACCCTTCACTTTCGTCATTGGAAACTCGGAAGATATCCGTAGACGGTGATTTTGGATGTTTGTAGAACGATGAAGATTCTAACTCCCCAAACCATTTACTGATTTGGATGTGTCTTACAGGTGCTAGGTTGTGTTGATCCTTGAAAACAAGAATACGATGCTCTGTAACATCTCTCTTGATCTGGGCGACAACTTCGTCAGAGACGGGTTTGGTGAGGTCGATTCCACGAACTTCACACCCTAGCTTGATTGGCTTAAGCTGGTAGAAGTCGTGAGCGGTAGACATGATGACTGACCTTGACAATGTGATGAAATTTACCACAGTCAGTCGCCAAGACAGTTGTCTTATCCAGCCCGGAAGTAAGATTCGAGCCATACGAACGTGCGCTCTGTCACGTAAAGTGTGTCATGACGCAACCCGCGCGGCAACTGCAATAGACTCCGTCCCATAGTGCTTTTCGCAACTTCGCTTGATCATGTTAAACGTTAGCCTGGCCTGTTATAGTGTACTATCACTGACAGATGCGGCCGACCCTGAATCAATTAGTGAAAACGATAGGTAAGCTATTAATTAAAAACAACAATCATTATTGATAATTGAGTGCTCAGGTAAGGCTGCGTTCACACACACAAAAAAAACACTCTAATGGGGGGGGGTGGAGGAATTCAGGAGGTTGAAAATTTTGAGAGTAGTAGAGGGGAGGGGGACTTGAAATTTTGCTCTGGCTTAAGGGGGGGGGCCTAAAACTTTTTTGTTCCCTTATTTTACGTTTGCAAGCTTTGGCGGGTAACTCAATGAAAATTTAATAACATTTTAATGTCATCCAATTGTTCTAATAATAGTAAGAATTAAACAAGATCAGGAACCATTTTGTCGCATTTCGTTACTTTTGTCTTGACAAAGTCTGACAGTGTATGAATTTTTGTAAAACAACAAAGAAATAGGCTAAGTATCGGGGCAGAAGCTGCAACTGTTGATAATTTTTTCAGTATTTTTGTGCAGTATATCAAATACAGTTTCTTACTGTCTCCCTACAGCATGCTGAAACACACAATATTCAGATTGTCGACAAAAGCCTGCATATATGAATATTGGGTGATAATTCAATTAGTGTTCAGACTGTAAGTCATTTGTCAATGATACAAATGCGGGGTACATATTCACAGGCTGTGTTGGCAAGCTGAATACTTGACAGTTCAACACGTTGTAGGAAGTAGAGCAAGAATGCAGTTGTATAAACTGAACAAAATTATTGTCAAAATTACCAAAGTCAATACAGCTAGCTACTACCCTCCTACTGTCCTACGGGCATCGTCACTGTCACTGCATATCAGCAGTGACAGAGATAGCTGACCAAGAGTTCGGTTCATGTGACGCTCATGACAGTGACACATTCTTGTACAAAAGATCAGGCCAGAAAGCAACACATAGAAGACCAGAAGACTTGAAAGTTATCAGGGAGTTTTGAATTCTGGCATATGAGAATAATCAAATATTCAAATAAAAAGATGGGGGGATCACCATTCTCTAAATTTTCACATTCTCATCTTAAAATATCACAACAGTAATCGAAAATTTCTGAGGGTATCGAGTTGGGGGGGAGGGAGAATCGAGAAAAAAATAGATTTCGATCGCGATTCCTCCAGCCCCCCCCCCCCCACCGTTATTTGTGAAACCAACCTAAGTGTCAATGAGAGACGATTGTGTCTGCAGTGTAGAGCAAGATTCGAGAAACAAAATTATGGCGAAACGACTAGCAAAACAGCCAGTCATTTGACGAAATTGAAAATATTTTGGTGATTAACTTCGCTAATAAAACCAGACGTTGGGCTCCTCTGAGAGTAAACTTGAGCTCGATCTATATTGGACCGCATAGGTATCATATGAAGAGCGCCCTCCCAAGATATCACGAGATTGTGCTCACTTTTAAACCATAGAATAAAAGTTTTGGCAACGTTTATGACGTGGGAAATTAAAATTGACCATAAAATCGATATTTTTTATGCGGCTGATAATTGTTTTTACTACTGTGAATCCGAGGAAGGACAGACCTGCAAAAAGGGCAGGAGTGTCTACTATCTTCCAGTCCGTCGTCCGTCGTCGTGCCAAGCATTAATCGTCAGTTGTAATAGTTATTGGGAGTTAAACCTTTCCATGTGTGTCACAGCTGAATGCAACAAAGTGATCGATGAGAGACCATCGGTTAATAACAAAGAAGATTGACTGGGTAGTCGTCCACTTCTAGGCGATCGTCAGCACAGGCACCGCTGTAGTTGACAGCGCTTCTTCAGTGTTGACTGCACTAAAAGCGCTATTAATTATGGCGGTGCCTGTGATCGTCGATAAAAAATTCTGCCACAGCCAGTTATAGCTGTGTTTGTCCAAAGTGAATAAGAATCTGTGTGGTACCGATACATGCTTTTCAAATAAGGTAGATAAATAGATTTTTTATTTCGCATTCCTTTGCAGATGTTCAAAACGATCAATCGGTGAATGGTTCCTTCATGATCGTGACGTGTTTTCAGTTTGGTTACTGCGTCACAGTATAACAACAAAAGTACATGTACGTGCCAGAATGCCATCAAATCTGATTGTTAAGCTTACTTCTACAGAAAACTGAACTGTGTCAGAGTTTTCTCTCAACTGCGTGATTGGGCAAATTGCGCATTTTCTGCTCTGAAAAAGTTACTGACAGTGCAGAAATCCCGCACATACACAGCAAGCAAAGACGTCCACTTACTGACCCAAGCGCATATTGTAGCGAACTGTGTGTATCATTGACGGAATTTGGAAAAAAATAAAGGCTTTAGCATTGTGAAGGCAAGCGTAGAGCAATGCAACACAATCGTTTGATCGCGCACGGATTTCATGGATTTGAACCCCTAAATTCGGACCGAATTGTGTCCAAGGGAACAATATAATATGTCAAATCCTGAGTCGCGGAAACTTGTGGGTGACAAATCGACAGAAGATAGAGTGCAGCCGAGCACATCACAAGCTGACAAACATCATGATGCCGATGTTTTCATTAAATATGCATAAGGGATGACATTAAATATAATTCCTAATATGCATATTTAATGAAGTCTCCTAATTAGGGATATTTATCTGAATTGACTCGACCAAAGTTGACGAAACTTGCTGTACATTGAAGATACGATAATATAACATTATTGGAAGTTATGAAGCCTTTTTACTTCAGACAATTCCCAATTTGCATATTGAATGAACTCTCCTAATTAGGGATATTTATCTGAATTGACTTTACCAAAGTTGACGAAACATGCTATGTACATTGAAGATACTATGATATAACATTATTGGAAGTTATTTGACCGCCCTGAACCCCTGAAAAATGCATTTAAAATAAAAAATGTTTTGAAAAAAAATTCCTGCCGACCTACCTACAGTACCCTATTTTTGAAAACCATGTTATCGGAACAGCACAATTTATTTATTTTTTGGCCTAAGTTTGCAAATTTAAATTGAGGGAACCAACCCAAAGCTTAAATCTGGATAATCTTTCGCGACTGTCATGATAGAGCAGCAAAAATCTGGCCCATTCACGCTTTACCCTCACACAGTTATGACTGCATTTAGATCCATTTACTGTTACTAGTCAATACAGGTTTATACTTTGTTAAAATTTTGAATCGATTTTGACTTCGGTAGTAATAAAAATCTGTAATCTCATGTCGAAAAACCCTATGTCAAAAAGTGCATATTACTAAGAGAAACCGCCGTAACTGTACACTAAGATTTTAATCTTGAGTGCTTTACCTGTAGTATTAATCATAGGGCCCACAGTAGCAGTAGAAGAAATACCTTCGATGGTTTAACTCAAAACGTGCAGATCATAGTGTCAATAGTACCATTTAGCCGGTCGATGTGAAAAGACGTTGTTGATGCAATACCGCGACTCGTATACGTTATATAAGTATAGATAAAAGCATATTATTAAAATAATGATATCTATTGTCTAGCGCAATTTGAATGCAAAGCGTTCAATTTCTCAACAGCAGTGTAGCCATTTCGAGTGACTTTCTTTCCTGGATGACATAAAATTAATTTTGATTTTTATCCGTATGTTGATACACACTTTGTGTTTGCAAATCGTCAGTAGCATTTCCGTTCAATAAAACCATGTGTCCTGTGACCCTAATTTACCCTTTTTAACCTGACGTCCGTCTTCCTACTTTCACATTTTCATCAACAAATGCGTCTATTAAACAAATTACGTCCCTTTCTTAAGGAGTTAGGTGACGGCGAATAGAAAAAATGACATGAAAAAGTTAATGCGAAGCCCTATACCGTGTTACTTTCTGAGACAGACTACCACAACGTCTGACTCAGCATTATTTGTTTTGCCTGAGGTGATTCTCCAGCCTTCGATGACAATATGATGCTACTGCGTGTCATGCAAATGTTGAGGCCATTCTAAAATTTACGACTGGATATCTTCAAAAGGAATTGGTGAAACAAATATACATATAGTCCAAAGTAGTCATTATAGAATTTGGGAATATTAAAAAAAGAGAGATCCCAGACAAGGTAAGCTGTGTGGTAAGAGTCTATGAACTTTTCTAGGACCTTTATGGCTATCAAAGAGACTATGGTACAGTCGTTAAATCAAAGAAATAAAAGTTAGAGGTTTGTTCTGTCAGTGAAGTGAGACGTCAGTAAAAATAAAGTCACAATGTCATGCAATGAAATCCCCAAAGAAAGCAAAGAAGCATTTGAGAAAGTTTGACAAAGAAAATAGAAAACTGTTTTCCACTGTCATCACACCCCGCACCTGTCAGAGACGAAATCAAATTGACATCAGTTTACACATGTCACCCCCAAACAACACACACACATACATGTACACACACACACACACACACACACACACACACACATCTATATGTGTAAATATATGTATGTATGTATGTATATATATATATGTATGTATGTATGTATGTATGTATGTATGTATGTATGTATGTATGTATGTATGTATGTATGTATGTATGTATGTATGTATGTATGTATGTATGTATGTATGTAAAACAAAGATAAAACAAAGATCAAGAATGTTACGTCCAACGTAAAAGCCCACGGCCACAATCTGTCATATGAAAGTATACATTCAGACTTCAACTGAAGACTTCCCATTCGACAATAGTCGCCAATACAACTCTATTGAAGTGGAATCCAATGGAAGACACATGAGGTTAGGGTCGCTAGATCACATCATTAAACTCTGACCTTGTAGAATAGTAGGTGTGAATAGCGCTAGAAGCCAGTCCAAATTTGTGTTAAAATAGACATGGTACAATAGGTATGATGAATGATCTAATGCGGAAGACTGGTCTTCATGCCGAATGTTCTTTGGATACACTTAATTATTTGTACTTGACAAATGATTAGGACCATTAATCTATGACAGATGACTGTGTATTCAACTGTGTTACCAGTGGTATTGTTCACAGCGACAAGCAACAAAACAACGTTCGTCTTCGTGAGACCAACACCACAGAGTCGACCACAAACCATGACTGTTATTGATTGCCAGTAAACACATCGGTATCGATGCACTTAATCAAACTGGCGTCAGAGACGACACGGTAAGCCCTGCAAGTCACACATTTCTTCTGGCATATTACGATGTTTTAGTCAGGCTCCATGCGCCTCTCTCGATCTGCGTTGGATCAACCATCTCAAAAGGTAGGGGTGTATAAGGAAACTTATGACACAAATTCTACACTTATACTTACAGTGGAAATGGCGACATAAGGCAATAAAAGACCAATGCCTTTTTGTTCTACATTGATAAAGTGATTTGTTAACTATTGACTGAGAACCACACAGAAGCACCTTGGAAATTTGTAACAGCAAATGCAATTTATTAAATCGGATGGGATTTGAAGAAATAGAGAGTAGTAGCAATTATGTACTTTTGATGGCGCTGACCTTCAACAGGCAGTGTTTTTTATGAAAAGGGCAAAACTGAACTACATAAAATGGAAAAGCAATGTGTTCATAAACTATGTCCAAGAGACGTATGAATGGCACACTACATCGGTGTCCACCCATGTGTCAATGACTCATATACGCCAATACTTGGAATATGGCTACGCACATTGGCATGAAAACTATTCACGCCAGAAGAAATCAAACATGGAGTGAAATATTTGTACACCGTTTCGCTCTAGATACAACGATTTCGGTGCGTGGCTACAGCTTTGTATGTCGTATATTTATCATGCCAAGGTACGTGAAAAGGTAATCCATCAATAAACTGAAGCGTTTGTTTCCAGTGTCGATGACTCAGTGAAGAAAACAAAGTGCTAGCACGGAGGAAGTTATTTCAAATCGTTTTAGACATTTGCTTATGTGTAGGAATAATTACGTTGTGTGTTTCTGTGAAACTTGACCACGATTAGTGAATATTTTGTGTGATGTCACTCTATAGTATTTTGAGGTTGATTGTGACCCGAGAGAGTTATCGTACAAGCATATCCATCCATACTGATGTTTGGGACACTATCTCTTGTTTGGCTGTCTAGTTCTATTTAGCTACTTTGATTGCTTGTTCCCGGTACCAAAGCAACTGTTCATTGTTCGATATCAATCCATTCCTGGCATTGTTAAGTTGGATTTGGTGTGCATTGATGTGAATAAAAAAACTAGAAAGGTGAATTGAATGACGTTAATGCTATAGCATTGTTAGAACCTCAGACAGAGGGTGGCAAAAGTGATTGCTTTAATCTGTCAGCTTTCAAAACAATTTTGCCGCTGGATATGAAGCGTACGAAAACACTATTGGTACCGTTATAAGCGTAAGATCTTTCGAGACAAAATCAGAAACATCATACTTTTAATCTCCTTTTTTCTTCAAGATGACGGGATACCAAATGGTTGTCATTATCACAAATATATTATATATTTGGATCTACGGTGTTCAAACCCTGAACACAGGTAAGTCTGCTTTAAGGTACAATGGGCCTCGGCGACAGATATTCGAACTCTTAATTCTCACAGTTCTTCTCTGATCTACGACTTGGTGAAGCTCATTTTAAAGCTCTTGGAGTAGGACAAATTGTTCCCTATAGAGTTAACACAGGTATGGCAGCCATTTTGAATGTCAAATATCGGCAAATATTAAGGTAATTTGTTTCTATAGTACTAAACTTCGCACGGTGACCTCTGAAATTAAATCTTGATTTGCTAGGATATTGGTTGAAAGTTTCATTGAGGAAAATGTGGGGGAAAGCTTAAGTCTTTAAAGTTCGAGACGTATATTCCCTTAAACGTAACAGTTATACTTTAATACAAATGTAAAAATTTTCATTTCCGTTTTGTGCAGTAAAATGAGGTGTTGATTGAAATGTTTCTTCAAAACGGATGAGAAATTTATAGTATTCATGTTAAGAATGACATTTATTATTTACGAACGTTGTCCGAAATGTTGTAAACCCCAAGAAACGACATTCAAAACCAGTGGTTCTCGAACAAGAATATGTTCTGCATTTACAGCAAATTCTAAAGAAACGATCAACATGAAGCTGCAAAATACTCCAAAGATATTTCTCTATTTTTAGTATCTTCCTTCTACTTTGTGTTTGTTGTTTGCTTATTAGTTTGTTTGGCTTTCTCCTTTACAGATCTTGTTCTCAATTCATTTGTTGTGTATTTTCCCGATCCTCTGACCAACGTCTTCATCAGCGATACAGACATAGATATCACTTCCATATCACTGTCAGTGAGGAACAACGGCCCTGACCAACTGAATGACTCAACACCAAACTTGAATTACGATATCAAAATGTACATTGCCGATTTGGAGGAGGGAGAGATGCTTGACAAGATAGAAGTCAGTGATTTTGACCTGGGTACGAATGGAATCAAGCGAACACAATCACTGGACGAAGGTTCTATACATATAATGGGCACTCCCACGGCTGTTGTCAATTACCCAAGTGATAAATGCTCTACACACAGTCATCTGTGCATAGCTTTGATCCTTCAAAACAACGTTTACGAAGACACCACCTCAGCCAACGATTTTGCTTGCCTGCCGTTCATCGAGGCAGCATTCAGTATCGGCGCGGGCGCCACCAATTGTCCATCACGTACGTGAATGTCATCTATATTTCAGCTAATATTTTTTTTCATTCTCCAGTGCAAGTACAGTCTTCGAGTAAAATCTTTGCCCAAGGTGCATCAAATTGACAAAATTACTTGATGCAATGACCGGGCTTACAAATAGCTATGTAGAGTCGCAACAAGGACGGGATTATGAAGGAAATGAAAATCTCATTGAATGTGTGGTTCTAAGGTTCGTACATGTTTTTTTGTTCTGATTATCCGAGCTGCCATTCGAGTCATTAGGTAGGGCACAATACAGAAAGTACTGGGACACAGGACGTGCATATGGTTTGAAGAGAATGAAAGCAGACAAGGATGCAAGGTTTTCAAGAATCTTACTATATTTTAGGATTAATGTCATTCCTTGTACAAGAAGAAGTGCCTTTGAAGGCCAAGTTGGTCAAATCTCCGTAGGTTTGTTGTGCCATTTTTATAACTATAAAATGCAATAATTTTGGAGGAAAAAATGTTTTAAAAGTAAGATGCGCCTCAAAACAGTTTTAAACTGCTGCTCAAAGTTTTCGGAATAAAATTTAAATATTAACCATTCATTGGTATAATCAAGAACAAAAATCTGGAGACATCGTGCAAATTTTAGGACTAGAGAAATAAATTATCTAAATTGTACCGACATTTAAAATGGCCACTTTACCTTTTGTTAGTCTATTTTGAACAGTAAATTTTTTGACAAAAAAAAAGCAAGAAGGTGAAAAGTTCATTCGCTCCGAAGGCTTAAAAATGAGATCACGCGGGCATCAGATCCGAAAAATATTGTGACAAAAGTATTGTGACAATCTGTGCATCCGAAAAAAAACTCCCACACTGGTTTCAAAGGTTTAGATTGAGATATTAATGTTAAAAATATATTGAACAGTGGACAAAAATATCTCGTCTTTGGTTGAGATTTTGAAATTTTGTCCAATCTGCTTTTCAGTGCCCGTTGTGCAGCGGATAGTGATCACCGACCCTATCTTGCCTGTATTCGAGCCTGGTCAAAGTCTTCCTATAGTAATGGATATAGAAATACACAACTATGGCGGACAGGAGGTTCCCGGCGGTCCAGATAACATCGGATTCTATGTGTTCCTAAGTAACAGAAACGAACCACAGTTCGAAAATTTTATTGACTTCAGTGACAGTGTTGACTACAATAGAGCCGATTTGTCAGAAAACATACTGCCATGGCAACAAACGGTGTACTCCAACATCTCTGTTTCGATCACCATTCCAATCGAAGACTGCCAGGTCTACCAGTATGTATGTATTGACTATAAACCTGGTAGGTAACAAAGATGTCAGGTGTTGACTCTTTGAATCCTGCACTTCAAATAGCTGAAATACCCGGATGTGGATCAATTTATACCATCTTTCAAGACACTTTCTTTCATTCCAGAAAAACGGCAGTTCCAAACTAAAATTAAAATATTTTACCTGACAGTCGGTAAAATGTGAACAAAACGATGAAATTGTCAAGCAAGTGTGTACACTGGCGTATTCATTCACGGGAGACGTAGAAAATTATTATCAATTTGATTCCACGTGTCATATTTACAAGTATTGTGGAGCTGCAGTTAACGTATCTATATTGCACCGATTAGTGTTTTTATTTTGTTTTTTTTTTTTTTTTGTTTTTATTTCGTTTTTTAAGTGGACACACCTTGACATCTCATAGTTACGACTTGACAGTGGCTCTGATACCAACACAATTACAAAAATGAATTTTGAGGAAAATGTCATTTTTCCCAATCTTTCGCAAAAATCCAAAATACCGCGATCGAATCATCGTGGTAATAATGAATTCTTATTGCAAGATTCATGTCGTCAGAGAAGGTGCTTATTTCAAACAATGGGAATTCCTAGTAGCATATTTTGGTAATGTGTGATACAATTTAACAAATTGGTGTGAGGCAATCCATGGACAAAACGCAGGCTTTCTTCTCTTCTAAGGAGAAAAAATTAAGAAAGTAAAATAAATTAGAATAGCCCGTACATTTTACAAACTTTGTTTAAGGCAGTATGCGCCTCGAAAGTGTAAGACTTAAACTTTTGCCCAACCTTCCTCAGTGGAATTTTCAAACTATTCTCAACAAATCAAGAATAAAAATCAGGGCTCACCATACAAAGTTTGGTACTAAAGAAACAAATTACTAAAATTTACTGCAATATTTGAAATTCAAAAGGAACGCCATCCCTGTGATAACTCCATGGAGAAAAATAAAATTGTCGATTTTCGAAAACCAAAGACGGTAAAACATTTTCTTATTCCGAGAGCTTTAAAAAGAGACCCCCCACAAGTGGTACATCAGAAGAGAATTATAAAAGTTTGAGAGTCTGAATATCTATACCCGAGGCGCATTCTACCTCAACAATAGGACTGGGAATAAGTGATTCTAGGCCATAGTTACCAAAAATGCGAGTGACTGGAGAGCTGCAACTGTGCCCCCATCAGGAATGCCTTCGAAGCTTGCTAAAAACATGAATGGCTTGAATTGACTATTCTCTTTTTTTCAGGTAACAACGGCGTCCTTTTTGAAAATGAGAACAGTGAGAGCGCTGCCTGTTTACGTTTCAATGACGTCACAAATACAGGAGCTGGTAGGATTATTTGTCCAATGAGCACTACAACAACTACAGCGACTGAGATGTCATCGAGCAGACCACCAAATGACATCCTCTGGATTATAATAGGGGCCGTTGCGGGCGCCGTTTTACTAGTTGTCAGCGTTTGCGTTTTGGTATGGCGACTGTACTGCAAAAAGCATTCACGAGTTCGGCGATCTCCGTGACACAAAAAGAGAAAGAGAACTTGTTGTTTTGATAAAAATGTTAAAATATTTAAATTTAGAATATGGAGGTAAAACAAAGGCATTGGGGCTTATAAGTATGTAAATTCTTTGTTTTGCGTCCGCGTGGGTTTTCAGTTTTCTGGGAAGAAACCACAAACGTTTATCATAACATTCACCATTAATGGCGATATTCTGCAGCAAAACCGAGTCATGACTTTTACAATGCGACCAACTACTTCGTCACAGTCCTTTTACAACATTGAACCATATGATGACGTAAAAGGTCCCCTCTAAAAAGCCTACAGTTTCTGGAATGTGTATGTTGTATGAGAAAACTGTAAAAAAGGGCAAATAAAAATGTGTTTAATGTTTTATGTTGTTTTTTACTGCTTACCAACCTACCTTCGGAATATTGACTGAACGCAAAAACAATTAACTTACTTTGGTTCAATTAGATGTCAAAAGTTTTCACACACCAAGAGCTTTAAAATGAACCCCCACAAGTGGTAGATCAGAAAAGAATTGTAAAAGTTAGAATTGTCTGGATGTTATCCCCGGGGTGCATTCTACCTTAAATATAGGGCACATTTAATCTTTCATTTAAGCCAGCAAAGCGAATAGTTGTGTATCGTTATGTGTTGTATCACCAAATCACCAAGTGTCGTTAAAAGCTACATGAACAAAGATGTCAAACCTAAAAATCACTTATTTCGGGTGAATGTGTCCTTTTCGTGTCTGAATCAATTTCATGGTATAACGAAATTGACAAAAATATCCTGTGTACAATCTTTGTCGTGACAGGATGAGGCCCCCCTTACCTTTGTGGTCTGGTGGTATGTAATATCCGTAATTTGTTTTAGATCTGAGGAGGTTGATAAAACCAATTGCTAATATAGGGTTCCTGTTGTCATCAACCCCAAGTTTTCAACTGTCAATATTGACCACTAATCTGTCACTTGACGAACCGTGTTTTGATCAAATAGCTCCCGGTCGTTGTACTGCCTGCGACCTGCGGTCGTTGTCTTATGCTTGAAAATATTTCAATATACTGATGATGTACACCTGTAATTGACAATAAATAGAAGTATTTAACAAGGGTTTGTCTGTTGTTAATTTCACGCTTGTCAATGACAATGATGTGTGGTTTTCAAAACACTTGTCACGCACAATACATTCTTTCCGGGTATCGGTTGACAGGATATACTCGACTTCGATTGCATTTTTGGCGTGTTTAGCGGAAAAAAGTAGTCTTCGAGCTGTTGTAAATTCATAGTACGATTCTATAGTACAATTTAGTCTCACTCACAATGGCCTTTACCAAGACGTCAATAGACGGTAATTTCTTTTCGATTTTTCCGGAACCGAACGCTGTAAAGGTTTGTAGGAGTGGTCTTAAAATGGAATGCGCCTTGGGGACAGACATTCAGACACACAGATTTTCACAAAACTTTGCTGATGTGCTGCTTGTTAGATTTAACGTTGAAACTTGTGGAGCAAATGAAGATTTGGCGTTCTTATTCTTTGTGAAAATCGAAATGTTAATCATTGATCTTAGAGTTAAAAAAATATTGATAAATATCGGTTAATATGTAATAATTTGAATCTCCTAAACTGAAATTACCCCATTTTTAGATTATTCTAGATTGCGATAGTGAATAGTTTAAGATTACTTCAGGGAGTTTGAAAAAGTTTCAAACATTCTGTCTCGAGGCGCTTATAACTAAAACCCAGGAATATCACTTTCACTCGTATATGGTTTTATTTTTAGTAATGTTGGTTTAATCAGCAAATTTAAGCTCCTTTACTTTCCTTATTTTACGATTCACTTGCTTTTATGGGTAATTTGTAATTAAAAGATCCTATTCTCTCAAATTAGTTCCAACTTTGTTTGTTTGGTATTGTTCACGCTACTTTACACGACTTTCTTTGATACCACTTCCGTATTTGAGGACATGTCCGCTTGTTTGCACTCCAGTGAGTGGTATAAGTGAATGACCATATGTTTCCCTCAACAAATGTATGGTCGTGGGCGCAACACGAACACCATTGCAATGTTTGCCGATCTGCAAGGAGTTATTCGGACGACTAGGACTTAAGGTAGTATGCACCTCGAAAGTGAAAGACTTAAATTTTTGCTCAAACTTTCCTCAATGAAACCTTCAACCTTTCTCTTACCAAATCAAGAATAAAAATCAGGGGGCACCGTGCAAAGTTTGGAACGAGGGAAACAAATTACCTTAAACATTTTGCGATACTTGAAATTCAAAATGGCCGCCATCCCTGTGTTAACTCTATGGAAAAAAATATTAAATTTGTGATTAAGACGGTGAAAATTTTTCTATCTCCAAGAGCTTTAAAAGAGGCCATATAAGTGGTAGATCAGAAAAGAATAGTAGAAATTTGAGACTATCCGAATGTCCCCGAGGCGCGTTCTACCTTAAGTTAGAGATACTATTAGTCAGTCTATGATATTTATTTAACCACCAGGCAAAGGTTTTATATTCAAGTTGGCTTAATTTCTTTGAGGATAAACTCACAGGGAGAGACTGTGGTTAACCGAACCCCAGTTATTGATATGTATAAATTGTCACCACTAAACTGAAGTCCTTTAACTTTTAACCTCACTTACCGTTGTTATTGAGGAAATGCAAACGGTCTGTATTTACTCTACAAATATTTACTCAGCGGAATTTACGACCCTCGCAAAATATAGGTTACCAGCGTTTAACAGTCCTTTGTTGTAAAAATCTCTAGGGCGATTTTAGAACTGTTTACAGTAAAGAAAGCTCGAAAAAAGGGCATGTGTTACGGATATTTACAAGCGGGACAGGCAAGCAGAACAACTTTAAGCTTTGTTGACGTACACGGATTTTTGCTTAAAGTGACTATATAGATACATTCCCAAGGACAGAAACACGTACAAGATTAGTAGCGTCAGTATAAGGCTTATTTTAGGCATTAAACTGCGCATGCCGAGAATGAGTTGGGAAACGCATATTTGATGGTAACTGGCTATACCACAAAAAAATTCATCACCTGTTATCGAGAACTCTACCCAGGCGAACACAAGGTTTTCGTAGAAAACTGACTGTAAACTTCAACGACATGCGTATAATCTACCCTGCTCTAAATACATTAATGGAAATCACGCTGATGAAGTTGTCAAGGACCGACGAGGATACTGATACAGTGAAAGGTGACGTCACAAGAACAGGTTAACAACAACAAGAAGAAAAGCTCCTTTCAGTAGGTAAAGGCGTCAATATTTACGTAGGCAAAAACTCTATGGCTGTGCACTTATGCGGACAAAATCCATGTTGTGAGTCAGATTGTGTCTCGCTGTCCGAGATATGAACGAGTACAGAACATTGTACATGGTTCACCGAACTCAAATTTCTCCAAAATTCTGAAGTGATTTCTTTGTAGGAGAGCGACAATACAACTTTAAATGGAGTCACTCGTATACCCACCTGAATGTTTTCAATTAAACAATCACAACGCATAATTCCAAACCTTTTAAGTTGCGTTTGCCCTCTTTTTGGCTGGTTGGGGATTTAATCCTTGAAGGATTCGCCGGTGCTTGCTAAAAGCAGGGGTTGCGATTGAAGAAACACCGACAGGTTGAGAGCCGAAATACCTACAGTACTCACTATTTCACCGAAACACCTCTTGATGCAGCAAAGTCTAAAAACTCAGTAATTGAGATTTCATCACGTATTGCGTATTAATGCAGTCAATACGGAATGAGTGGTCAGTTCAGCCTGTCTCTACGTAATTACTAGGCTCACTGTGTTGGGCTTTGTTCAAAATAAGTTGTGGTTTCGGAGATAAGATAATGTGTATCTACGGGAATTATCTGCTAAACTACCCAGGAAAGACGCAAAGATCATAGCAACCAAGAATGACAACCATAATTTGACGGAGCGTGCGCATTTTGGTGACGACCCATACCACTGCCACTACATAAAATAGGTAAGTTGTTCCAATCTTACATCGACCATATCGGTGACTTTTAACTACCAGTTGCTGAGTCTGACTCTCAATTCTCCTTGACATTCACCTTGATACCGAAGTTGTAGTGTAATATCGATCAGACTAGACAATTATTTTGACCTATGTGAGAAAAATAACTTTGCAAAGCGAGACCAACAAGGGATCAACGAACGAACCATGTTCAGTGGCGTTGTTTTATATACTAGATACAGTGGCCACACGCTGCAGCGTTCGTTCCCATCTCCAACCCCCTCCTGCCTGAGTAACCTTTGCCATGCTTTTCGAACATGAAGGCAGTGAAAAACGCCATATACATATTTACAGTCGTTACCTGACAAGATTTCAATGTCATTGTCGCGCTGTCATGTGATTTTTATGCAGTTTATATCGTGGGTCACGTGTTACATTTGTGGCAGTCTGATGGTAAGCCGTGAGTCTGTCAACTTGAAATATTGCTAAACTATTTGGTTATTTAGTCAAAGCTTTATGAGCGATTGCGGTGTGAGATTAATGACATTATGACCGTCTCGCAGTAAAACTCTGACTAATACTGTGAAAAACTGACCACACGCTGAAAATTGACGACAATTATGTTGTCTGGTCTTGAATCACTATAAGTGTAAGCAGATATAGATTATTGAATGGAAAATGCTGCTGTCTGCTATGGTAAGGTAGAATATTTTTCATAAATTTCGCACTGAATATATAAATTAAGATTTCAGAAAATTGGTCGTGTAGTGAATGATACTTAGGTGGCATTGAATTAAAAAGTCAGCTATTACATGTGTTTAGCACAGGTACCCTAACCCTCGACGGACGATAGACTCAAACTTTCTCTAACCGGGCGGTGTTTATAAGTACACTTCGTTTGGAAGGAAGGAATAGGGTATACTACTGTCGACTTATGTTTAGTAATAGTAGGTATATAACCATGTCAAATTGAGACTGTCGAAAATTAGTACAATTTGAGCGGTGAGAAGCCAGACCGAATGATTTAAAAAAACACAATCACGGCTCTGGAAGACAAACCCGGAGATGAATGAAAACGTCTTTGATGTTCAACGACTTGAATTGAGAATCGAGCAGCACAAATACACCGGAGATCTCGTTCTTTAAACTAGAATAGCATTGCCAGTTTTCGAAAGCAAATGGCGTCCAATCTTTAAAAATCAATTTTCATCGTCGCTACCAACGGCATCGTTGTTAAATAGTCTCCTTCAAATCATGAACATCAGCAAAGCATACCGCAAGTTGAAAAATACAATGCCCAAATGATACTCGTTACCGTGTTGTTCTGTACACATCGTTCGGTGTGATCCTTCCACTAAATCCACTGAAAAAGCTCCCAATATTTGACATCATTGTCACTTAACTGAATGTTGACATATATCTTCTATGTGAATATAAAAATATAACAACCTTAACTCACTTCGTCCAAACGTTAATTCAAGGTTCACCACCCCTCCAGGTTAGAAAAAAACACGAATCGTACAATGTTACAGGGCGGGGTCAGTCTCGGGTTAATCCCGGTGACATTGTCAGTCTTGGCAAACGCTCGGAGTACTACTGCTTCATGACTTCGGACAGTATTTGTCTTGAGTGGAAGCACAGGACTTGAAGAGACGCTGATGTGAATGGGAAGTGATCGGTTCTTGCGAAGACTTTGAGGGTGGAGGAGGTCACCGCAAGGTTTCCAGGTTACTGAATATAAGGCCATGAGAACCAAGGATTTAAAACGCATTTTAGAACCCAGATCAAAATTCCATGTGCCGATTTATACTAGCTCAGCATTGAAATTACTACAATTTAACGGCAATGTGACTAAATGTTGTGTATTTCTAACTCCCTTTGAGTCAGATATCAAATTACGTGATACTCAACATCTTAGCCTGTGTTAAATTAAAGAAATAGAATAGCAGGCTACCACTGAGGTTACAACTAACTAACAAGCACTGCCAGCTATCAGCAGAAGTTTAGTCACGATGGCATGAACAACTACATACCGTAACTTGATATCTAGCTTTTCTGGCTTGATTGGTTTGAATATTACAGTGTCATTAAATCCCACGAGAGAAGCACGTAACAAACAGAGAAAATTGACAGAAGCAAGTCGGTCACGTAATAGTGCATGATCTGCTTTTGTCAAAATTATCATGCCATTTTGATATTTTTCCATCGTCTATAGCATTGCTATGGTGTACCGGAGATCACTGAACAAACATTGTCCAACGAATGACTGACCTTCTTGCCAAATATTGTCATCGAAACCTAAAGACAAAATGTGTCAAAAACTTGTATTTTATGTTATCATTGAACACACGAAACTGTGATGTTTTTTGACCATCTCGAATCGCCCAAACTAACCCTGTTTGTCACCGGACACTTCTAACCTGTATGCTTTTTATCATGGACATAAAAGCATTTCAAATGCCATACAGAGTGGGACAAAACGTGAGCTTACAGTGCACGGATAGGGCCAGAGATATTTGAATATCTCATGGCTGAAACCTTTTACACAACAATTGCCCTGTGTAATAAAGTCAGCTTATGATCACATTGATAATTCAATGCATTGGCCATAGATCAACCTTACACGGTCTCTGATACGATTAGCTGTATTACAGTATTTGACGTGGTTGCCAAAGCAGAAGGGAGGAGTTGCCTGTTTCGTTTGTCTGTCCTATATAAAAGGATCGTTGTTCGCCACTTAAAAACGAGGGTTTGAAGTCTTGATTTGCAATTATTGCGTGCGTCGGTAGAGAATGTCAACGTCTGATGTGAGACATCCTTTAAAGATCCAAGCAAACGTGACTACATGGATTTCTATTTTCTTGTTATTTTTTCAGTGTTCAACTATAGGTTTTGTGCTTTAAATACCTAAGAGTAATATTTAGCGGTCGAGAAAGAAAGTTCTCTTTGCAAGTAAATTTGACTCACTGAATAAGATTTAATGTGAAAGGTAGTGAATACCAGAAATACGCTAAAATGTACTTCTTGCGTTAAGAATGGTACTAACCGGTGAGGATTATGTAGGAATATTTTCCGCCCTTTTAAATAAAGCATGCCCTCAAAAATTATAAGATTTCTTACCATCTGCGTTCAAAAATGCCATGATTCAAAGTATGGTTTTCACATTACCCTAAATACTGCACAGTTGCAGCTCTTCAAACGTCGATCGAGTTTTTCGCCAAAACTGGACCTGAGCAATTCTCAGCCAAACTGATATCAGTCATCCTCAAAACAAAATTTTAGCATGTCTGACTGACTTGTTCAATTGAAGTGACATGATTTGGTATAGGAACTTTGGCAAAACAACGCACGGTATATGGACGAACGTTGAAACAGTTTTAATACATGCGTCAATATGACTTTCTGAATTCTGCTTATATATTAATTGCCACCTCATGTTGATTGTCTGAAAATTGCAATATCCCGATCGACGTTTGAAGGGCTGCAACTGTGCAGTATTTAGAGTGTGGATATTTCGTGTGTTGACAGAAGCATTTGTGTCATGTTATGTAGGTCATTTCCCCCCACACTCATCATGACCTGAGTTCAATTAGTCTAGAACATTCTCAAGGTCACTGCCCTTAATGACCTCACAACCTTGAATTCAATTAGTCATGTTTGGAATGTTCTGGAAAGTTGATTAGTTGTGTAAGAGAGATAATTTTAGAACAGTAATTAGCATGTCAATAAAAGTTCTAGATTGTTCTTATATGCCTTTATAAAAGGGACGAGCTCAGCTTCCAGTCAGACTTTTGGGATTGTGTCTCTTGTGTGTTACTAAACTCCAGCAGTAGTCATTCTCAAGACTTTTCAAGACCTTCACTGCCAACGCTGGATTTATACTGTGGACTTTGTGCAGCTTCAAGCCTGCAAGGACTGTTCATTCATCCAACTGACTGTTACAACTCTGAGACTGGAGCTTTGCCGTCCCAGCTGAGATAAGTAGTCTGTACACTTTTAAAGCTTGTACTCTATCCCTGACTTAGCAATTAGTTTTATTTTCGTAATAAATTTTGTTTAAACGTTAACTGCTGAGTTCACCCTTTTGTTCGTTTTCTCTGCACGTAACAAATTGGGGGCTCGTCCGGGAGACGAACATTTTGAGCCGTTTGACAACATTTTGCCTACCTTTTCAAAACTACTTTACACTGTGAACTCAGCGAAATTCAATCATGGCGGAATTCAAGCCAGACGAATTTATGGATGACCTCGATCAGGACACATTTAATTCCCTCAGAAAAGACAACCTCATAGCACTGGCAAATTTCCTTAAAGTAGATGTCAAAAGATCTATGCGCAAGCGGGAAATACAGTTCAAGATTGCAAAACATTTAGTTAATTCTGGCCATTTTGAGGAGTCTGCCTTAAAAGATTATGAGCCTGAGTCTTCCTTCGAACTCAAAAAATTAGAATTAGAAATACAGGCAGATTTGGAGCTTAAGAAATTGGAATTAGAAAAGGAAATGAAAGAAAAAGAATTGCAAATGGAAGAAAGACAGAAAGAAAAAGAAAGGCAGGAAAGATTAGAAATGGAAGAAAGACAGAGAGAAAAAGAATTGCGATTAGAAGAACAGCGATTACAGGTAGAAATAAAACGTTTAGAGCTTGGACAGTCAGGAAAATTCTTCCTTCAGACAAGTTTGACATCACTAAGCATTTCAGGTTAGTTCCCCCTTTCCAAGAAAAGGATGTTGACAAATATTTTCTCCATTTTGAGAAAATTGCTCAGAGTCTGAATTGGCCTAAGGAGTCCTGGTCTATGCTTTTGCAGAGTGCTTTGGTGGGTAAAGCCAGAGAAATTTACATTCAGTTGTCAGTAGAGCAGGCTTCAAATTATGATTCTGTGAAGGAATTAATTCTCAAGGGTTATGAGTTGGTGCCTGAAGCGTACCGTCAGAAATTTAGGGATTGTGAGAAGGCGAAAGATCAAACTTATGTTGAATTTGCTCGAACAAAAGAACAACTGTTTGATCGCTGGTGTTCTTCTGAAAAGGTCAGTCAGAATTATGACAAATTACGACAACTTGTTTTGATTGAGGAATTTAAAAGGTGCATCCGGAGTGACATCAAGACGTTTATCAATGAACAAAGGCAGATACATTGGAGGTTGCTGCACGTTTGGCCGATGATTATTCGTTGACCCACAAATCTTCATTTCTCAGCAAACCATCCCAGTCCTTTTCATACAGAAACAATGCAGGTAAATTTAACTCGTCCTTTTCATCCAAGAATTTTTCAAAGGAGAGTAGAAAATCAAATGACAACAGTTCACAGAGTTCAAGTAACACTCCCACATCATCAGATCCCAAGTCTCAAACTCCTTCTGACAAACAGTTCGGTACACTTTCTTGTAATTATTGTAAGAAAGACGGCCATTTAATGTCAGAGTGTTTCAAATTGAAAAGAAAACGTGAAGGTCAAAGTGGTCAAAGTGGATCTAAGCCAACCGGCTTTATTTCTTCATCAACTCAATTAGAGTCTAATAATGTGTGCAACACATTTTCTGAGGTTAAACCCCTCTTATCCCCAATTAATGAGGTCAAGGTCAATTCTTCTCAAGATAGCATTATGGGTATTTTCGAACCATTTATTCATGATGGTTTTATATCACTTTCTAGTGATTTTTCTTCCGCTACCCCTGTCAAAATTTTAAGAGATACCGGGGCTTCCCAGTCTCTTTTGTTGGCAGATACCCTGCCGTTTTCTGAAAAGTCATTTTCAGGTTCTAAAATTCTTATTAGGGGGTAGATTGTAATGACTACATTCCTGTTCCTCTCCATAATGTCTATTTGTCTTCGGACTTTGTTTCTGGACCTGTGACTTTAGGTATTAGGCCTTTTTTGCCTTTTGAAGGGATTCACCTTCTTCTTGGAAACGACCTTGCTGGGGACAAGGTCATTACTAATCCACTTGTGACTGATAATCCTAGTTAGATCAGGATCCAGAGCCAATTGAACAAGAGATACCCGATTTATTTCCTTCATGTGCCATTACTCGAGCCATGTCAAAGAAAACTTCCGAGAATCAAATACTCTCAAAAATAATGTCACAGATGTTGACTTAAATGACACCTTTCTCAGTCAGGTGTTTGACACGGATCATTCCGTTATCCCTCGTGGATTTGAAACTTCCAGTAAAACTTCTGCTGACCAAAGTCAGACATTTTCTAGATCAAATCTCATTGCAGAACAACACAAAGACCCAGATATTTTGTCTTTGTTTGACAGGTTAGATGATGAAGGTAAAACTTCAGATAGCTCTGTTTCCTATTATACAAAGTCTGGTATTCTCATGCGTAAATGGAGACCTCCAGATGTTTTGGTTGATGACGATTGGGCTATAAAACATCAAATTGTGGTTCCAAAGCCCTACCGTGCTGAAATATTGCGCCTGGCCCATGAAACTCCCTGGGCTGGTCACTTAGGAGTCAGGAAAACTTATCATAAAATTCTCAGTCACTTTTATTGGCCTAATCTCAGGCAGGATGTAGCACATTTCTGTAAAACTTGTCACACATGTCAAATGGTAGGAAAGCCGAATCAAACCATTCCAAAGGCCCTTTACAGCCAATTCCTGCATTTCAAGAACCATTTAGTAGGATACTAATAGACTGTGTTGGGCCCCTACCAAAAACAAGATCAGGAAATGAGTACATGCTGACAATAATGTGTACATCAACTCGGTTCCCAGAAGCCATACCACTGAGAAATATAAGACAAAGACTATAGTGAAAGCTTTAGTCAAATTTTTCACTTTATTTGGCCTCCCTAAATGTGTCCAGTCCGATCAAGGCTCCAACTTTATGTCTGGTATTTTTCAACAAGTAATGGATCAGCTAGGCATTAAACAGTATAGGTCATCCGCCTATCATCCAGAAAGTCAGGGTGCTCTTGAGCGATTTCATCAAACTTTGAAAAACATGATTAGGACCTACTGTTTTGACACAGAGAAACAGTGGGATGAAGGAATTCATTTTTTGCTCTTTGCTGTTAGAGAGTCAATTCAGGAGTCTCTTGGTTTTAGCCCATTTGAGCTTGTATTTGGACATACAGTCCGTGGCCCACTTAAGCTCGTTAAAGAGAAATTCCTATCAGACGATGATGATTGTCTGAATATTTTGCAATATGTGTCAGATTTTCGTACAAAACTCTCTAAAGCATGTGAATTAGCCAGAGAAAATCTTGAGTCATCTCAGCAGTCAATGAAAACCAAATATGATAAAAACACCTCAAAACGGAAGTTTGAACCAGGTCAAAAAGTTCTTGTTCTACTTCCGGTTCCTGGCAAACCACTCCATGCTCGTTACTTTGGGCCATACCTAATTGATAAGAAATTGAGTGATTTAAATTACATCATAATAACACCTGACAGGCGAAAACAAAAACAGCTATGTCACATAAATATGCTTAAGCCATATTTGGATAGGGATAATCCTACTATAACTCAGCCTGTCAGTGCAGTCAGTTCAAACCATTATGAAGATAGTGATACTGAAACTGACTTGAGTGAAAATACTCTAAACTCAAAGCTGGGCTCGGTCAAGCTTCAGAACTCAGAAATCCTGGAGAAGCTGGAGTCTACAAAGTTGGCACACCTCCAGCCAGAACAACAACAACAGGTGAAAGAACTGCTCCATGAATATAAACACCTGTTTCAAGATGTTCCAACGAGGACAAACGTCATCTATCACGACGTTGATGTTGGGGACAGTAAGCCTGTAAAACAACATCCATACAGACTGAATCCAACAAAAGCAAAATATCTCCAGGAAGAAGTCAAATACCTGCTGGACAATGACTTTATTGAACCCAGTAAAAGTAACTGGAGTTCGCCGTGCATACTTGTTCCCAAATCAGATCACAGTTATCGTATGTGCACGGACTTTAGGAAGGTCAACACTTTAACAAAGACAGACACTTTCCCAATCCCGAGGATTGATGACTGCGTCGACTGAGTGGGAAAAGCCAAGTACGTGACGAAATTTGACCTACTGAAGGGATTTTGGCAAGTCCCTCTGACGGATCGTGCTCGTGAAATATCCGCCTTTGTTACACCAGACGGATTGTTCCAGTACAAGGTGATGCCATTCGGAATGAAGAACTCTCCGGCAACGTTCCAACGGATGATCAACGACGTCATATCCGGGCTAGACGGATGTGCAGCTTACGTTGACGACGTCGTCCTGTATACTGACACCTGGGAGGAACACATCAAGCTCATGCGGAAGTTCTTTGAGAGACTGAGTAAAGCAATGTTGACTGTCAACCTTGCCAAATCTGAGTTTGGTTGGGCGAGGGTGACTTACCTCGGACATACTGTAGGACAGGGTGAGGTAAAACCTGTTGATGCCAAAATCAGTGCCATTTTTAAGTTTCCCATACCAAACTGCAAACGACAACTGATGCGCTTCCTCGGTATGGCTGGTTACTACAGAAAATTCTGTCCAAATTTCTCCACAATTACTGAGCCTTTGACTAACTTACTTAAAAAGAAAGTAAAGTTTGTTTGGTCAGAGCAATGCCAACAGGCATTTGATACACTTAAAGCCATACTGCAAAGTGCCCCAGTGTTGTCTGCACCAGATTTCACTTTGCCATTTAAATTAGCTGTAGATGCTAGTGATACGGCTGCTGGTGCTGTTTTATTGCAAGAGGATAGTCATGGTGTAGATCATCCTGTTTGCTATTTTTCACGCAAATTTAACAAATCCCAGAGAAACTACTCTACAATTGAAAAAGAGTGTTTATCTTTGATATTAGCTTTACAGCATTTTGAAGTTTATGTTACTTCTTCAAATCAGCCAATAGTGGTTTATATTGATCACAACCCTCTTGTTTTCTGCAGAAATTTAAAGGCAAAAATCAGAGATTGCTAAGATGGAGTTTAATGTTACAGGAGTTTAATCTTGACATTAGACATATCAAAGGCAGAGACAATTTAATTGCAGACTGTCTCTCTCGTATTTAGAGTTTATTGTTGTTCACTTTCAAGAAGTTTTACTTTAGAGTAAGAAAAAAAAATTGAGTACTTAAATCTTTTTCAAGATTACATTTGCAAAAGAAAGATTTTTCTTTGAAAAATTTTCTTTTTTTTTTGAAGAGGGGGTGTGTTATGTAGGTCATTTCCCCCCACACTCATCATGACCTGAGTTCAATTAGTCTAGAACATTCTCAAGGTCACTGCCCTTAATGACCTCACAACCTTGAATTCAATTAGTCATGTTTGGAATGTTCTGGAAAGTTGATTAGTTGTGTAAGAGAGATAATTTTAGAACAGTAATTAGCATGTCAATAAAAGTTCTAGATTGTTCTTATATGCCTTTATAAAAGGGACGTGCTCAGCTTCCAGTCAGACTTTTGGGATTGTGTCTCTTGTGTGTACTAAACTCCAGCAGTAGTCATTCTCAAGACTTTTCAAGACCTTCACTGCCAACGCTGGATTTATACTGTGGACTTTGTGCAGCTTCAAGCCTGCAAGGACTGTTCATTCATCCAACTGACTGTTACAACTCTGAGACTGGAGCTTTGCCGTCCCAGCTGAGATAAGTAGTCTGTACACTTTTAAAGCTTGTACTCTATCCCTGACTTAGCAATTAGTTTTATTTTCGTAATAAATTTTGTTTAAACGTTAACTGCTGAGTTCACCTTTTGTTCGTTTTCTCTGCACGTAACAATCATGATATCAATCTGTCGTTGCAGAAGGGCTGTAGTATATCAAAATTAAGCCAAATGACTGCATAAACATGCGGATATCAATAATAGGTGAGAATAATGGTAATAATGATTGACAGACACAGATAAGGAGAAATCGACGTTGGAGGAGATACCCTTGACGTCCTGAAGACCACGCAAAACCAGACAACTGCTCGGCACTCCCCTCCTCCAGACATTTTGGTTCCCGCTACCCCCGCACTATTTGTTAACTAGGCCATTTTTATCTAAGCAGTGGTTAGAACGTAAGTGCTCGAGTTGGCTTTTTTATTAAATTTTCACTTTCAATTTGTAACGTAAATTCCCAGTGTTCGTGTCGATTTATTCGGATGTCAACACTATTCGTAGCGTAGTCTTATCCAAGCGAGTTAGATCTAGCAGATGAGTGAAGTCCCCCAATATATTCCTCAGTCAAAACCCCCGCGTGATATTTGTTTGACAAGCCATCCATACTTTGAGTATATTTTACATTTGTAAAACGACGACAAATAAAGCAGCATTCAACCTTTGATATACTTCAAACTTTAATCCCGTCGTAACATTATAGATCAGATTAACGTGTAGGTTTGGTATGAACGGACCGGGTTCGGTGAAGTAGGTTCCATTACAGCATGGTCCCCTGCACTCATGCAATACACGTGAACAAATAAAATTGAAGTGTTGTCGGTCGTCATGGACATATATACACCAACGCCTGTATTAGAGCCGAGTGCATGACCAGTGAAGGGCTATTCGGCGAAGATTATAGAGAAACACACGACAACTTGACAGGCTCCTAAAACGACAGACTGGTTGGAATAGTTTCAATTATCGCGAAAGGTACTAATCTGTGAAAAGCGTTCGTGTCTTCTAATCGAGTCGTCATTGGTGGAAATACTATAATGTTTTGCGCTTTGCGTATCTATCATCAGTACACTGAATAACAAAGACTGGAAGTAAGACAAATGCCAAAAGGCAGCGCGGTATTTGAATATCTCGAGAACACTTACAAAAATAATGCAAACCCTTTTTTACTCTAAGTAGACATGACAATTGATGGAGCATTTCTGTCGATTGTGATGGCCTGAACACGCCCAGGACAAACATTTAAAAAGTATGAAGCAAACAGGTATATCTGATTACATCCGAGAAGTAAAATGCTTTACTCGGTAAGTGCACGCATCGGGTAAACGAATTGACAACACTTCTTCAAAACAACTCTGTTATTTTCGTGTTGATAGGTGAAGAGGAGACAACGAGCAGTGGCTGGTCCTTGCAGAAAGTAGCGAGAACAAACGACATCGATCGGCCATGATATTTCTTCTCAGATTAATTTGGTCGTGTACAGTGATTGTTACAACTGTGAAATGTCTTGAAGCAGGTGAGAAGTATATTCATAGCCCTTCTCTCTCTCTCTCACTCTCTCTCTCTCTCTCTCTCTCTCTCTCTCTCTCTCTCTCTCTCTCTCTCTCTCCACCCGTTGGATAAAATTTGATTTAAACTATAAGATTTCAATGGAATTTATACTATAGCCTTTGACACTAAGCTAATTGGATGTTAAATTGCCAAGTTTTAATATGCTAAGGTGTTAAAATTGCTACTACCTTGTGTGCTAAACATTTGGGATTTACTTTCTAATCTGGAAATCCAACAGGGACAAATCAAATAATAAACAGGGACTCCAGAATGTCAAAAATACCAGTATACAAAATGAATACAAACAATACTTTCAAAACGAATCATCTTATGAAAGCGTCAATGATTGCATGATACCTTTTTCTCAAGGGTTGTGAAGACTTAACTATCTTAACTATTTTTACTTTGGTATTTGATGTTTTCGTGTATGTAACTAAATTAACGGTCAACTTTTCACACACGTGACGGAAAGAACGATAGATTAAAAACAGAAACAAAAAAAATTCAGAAGTATTATAAGAACGATTTAACCAAGGATATTTACCACTAAATCTTCGAAGCTAATGAGTATGGAATGTGAAAAGGGATAGATTAGGTTTGGTTAGGTTTGGTTAGGTTAGATTAAGTTAGATTAGGTTAGGTTTGGTTAGGTTAGGCTAAGTTAGGCTTAGGTTTAGGTTAGGTTAGATTAGGTTTAGGTTAGGTTAGGCTAGATTAGGTTACGTTACGTTAAGTTTGGTTGGGTTAGGTTTGGTTAGGTTAGGTTAGGTTTAGGTTATGCTAGGTTTGGTCAGGTCAGGTTAGTTTTAGGTTAGGTTTGGTTAAGTTAGGTTTAGGTCAGGTTAGATTAGATTGGATTAGGTTAGGTTAGATTAGATTAGGTTAGGTTAGGTTAGGCTACTATGTAAGGTTAAGTTAGGTAAGGTTAGGTTAGGTTAGGTTTTGGTTAGATTAGGTTTTCAGTGGACAAGGTTGCATCAAAGTTGCATCAATGAGAACGAAAAATATCTTGTCATTTCCTATTTCTAAAATATGTTACTGTATCAAATATATTGTGAAATATTTGTGAATTTTGCTTTCTCATTCTGAATTCTCATTGAGAAAACAGAAAAGTATCAGGATTTTGTCATGCTTTTCATATGAGCTGCAGATTTCATATTGGTACACTTTCACTAAGCAAACATCAAGATATCTCTAACATATATCTCTGAAGGATGGCGCAAGAAGGGCGCGCCGAAAAATATGAAACATCGTGATATCTCCGATATATGTCTAATATATAAAAGTAATGCGCTCGAAGAGCGCGCTGAAAAATATTGAAAATACTGATATCTCTGATATAAGTATGTCTGATATATTAAAGTCAGGCTTGCTGAAAAATATATCTGATTATTTAAGTTACGCGCCCTAGGGCGCGCCGAAAAGTGCAGCTGAATGATGAAATTTGTGGCTGACACAAGGCAATTTACGCACTTATGTACCCGTGTCAAAATTCAAAAACACACTGACCTCCCCCATTGGGCATTTTAAAAACACGGTGACCCCCATCAATAAAGTCAAAAACAGGGTGACCCCATGAATCAACCGCCACCCCCTAGGCCGAAGAAACTGACCAGTCCCTTATGGTAAAAAGACGCCGCTATTTGGGCTTTAATGACACAGAAAAAAAAAACTTTAGTCAGTTATAACATTAACAGTAATCCAATCATCCAAATATTAATGTTCATAATAATAACCATGAACTAATATTAAGCATGACACTTTCATCTTCAAGGTTATCTCTGAAATGTTTGCAATACCATGTTGTACAAACGGCATGTCGAAAGTGACGTCGTTTTATGTTGTTTTCATATTGATATTTTTGTTTTGTCTTCGTTCACGTAAGACAGAAGAAGTAGGCGAGATTATAATTATGGGCAAACACGGGTACATCAATTGCCTTCATGCGATGCCTGCAACGACCCTAGTGTACACACTGGCATTTTCAGTATGAACCATATGCGCGGCCATTTCCTTTTTTCAAACTGAATACATATGAAATATCTATCTAGATCTAACAGTGTTGAAACACGTAATGTTGTATCCTTACAAGATTACGAAAACATGACTGGACAAATAATCTGACCCCCATAGCATCTTAGAGTAGCGTGTTCCACGCCTACTTACAAATATAAAAATACATTCGCACTGAGTCTCTAGAATGTTAACCTGTTGACGCACTTTTCCATTTTAAAGTGTTACGGAGGAAGTCCATTCCTCTGAGATAATCTCGGTCACTGACACCGTATTGCCGGAACTATAAATGCTATATTAATAAAAAAAAACATCAAGATCCCAATCGCTAAGTCCATTTGCGGATATATTAGACACAGGGGAATCTACAAAGACATGAATGATATAACGACCCTGTTTTCATAAATAATTAACTGATATTTACGAGCATGTTTTGAGACAGAACTATGAAATATCAGTATACCATTTCTAGTCATGAACTTCAAAAGCTGCGTTGACATTTTTGATTCGATGAATTACTTTATAATTATCTTTGGTAAGATTCAAGTCACGCCTTTAAGGTATTAACCGACATATGCGTGATCTCTGGCTTTCCACCTGTCTCTGTTTGTAAGTTCTCACCAAGACACAGTTTAAAACATTGGAGAAGCTTTATGTTGGAGCGATGGGTTTTGTAATCTTGTCTTTTACGAAGTAATGCCTTCATGTGTGTCGTTGCCGAAGAGTTCGGTGTGTCTCGACTTAGTAAGTCCATGCTCAGTATTCCCGAGACAAGACATGAGCTATCAAGAAGAACATAACAGATAAAAAAAAAATTGACGTTAGCATCATGCCTAATTAGTCCCCACGTACACCATCCGGGGGACTTATAGGTTTAGTCATGTCTGTGCGTACGTGCGTGCGTGCGTGCGTCCAGACATCTCAGAGATGCCTGGAGCGATTTTATTCAAACTTTGTACAAGAATTACCCCTTATGTCATATATATGTACGTTGATTTGTTTTGTGACACGATCGAATATAGCCGCATGGCGGCCATTTTGTTATGATTTTTTCATGTTTGGAGCCATAACTCAGGCATGTCGCAACCAATTTTATTCATATAATATTTGGTACCAGGACATTGACGTATGTCATACATATGCATGTCGATTTGCTCTATGATACAATCAAATATGGCCATGTGGCGGCCATTTTGTTATTTTTTTGCATGTGTGATCCCTAACTCTAGCATGTAGCAACCAATTTTATTCATAGTTGGTACAAGGACCTGTGTCATACATATGCACGTCGATTTGTTTTATGATACAAGCCAATATGGCTGGGTGGCGGCCATTCTGTTATGATTCTGGGGCCATAACTCAGGTATATCTCAACCGATTTTATTGTAAGTTGGTACAAGGACATTGACCAATGTCATACACATGCACGTTGATTGGTTTTATGATACAATCCAATATGGCCTTATGGCAGCCATTTTGTTTCGATTTTTCATGTCCAGAGCCATAACTCAGACATGAATAAATCGATTTTATTCAAAGTTGGTACAAGGACATTGCCTATGTTATACATATGCACGTCGATTGGTTTCAAAATCTGATGCAATATGGCTGCCTGGTGGCCATTTTGTTACAATTTGTTTTATGTCCAGAGCGATACCTCAGACATATTTCAACCAATATCATTCAAAGCTGGGACAAGGACATTGACGTATGTCATGCATATGCACATCAATTTGTTTCATGAGATGTAGCAGTATCATGTTAATCATTGAATTTCCGTTATATGGCTAATATGTAAAGAAATAGTTCATCAAATTTCATGAAACTTGGTACAGGTGTTAAGCTCACATTGCTTTAAGGTTCCAAGACAAGAAATTGGCCATTTTAAACTAACAATTCTCTAGTGTTTAATAAGCTCAGAACCCCCGTAAATTGTATATTTTCGGAAAGCCTAGATATAGAGGAGCATTTTGGTTACCATAGTGTCACCATTATTTACATAACTATCATGTGACAGGTAATTTGCATAACCTTTCAAAAATCGGTTTTCCCTATGTTTTGATTCAATGCTTTGAGATATGTGGCTGAAATTCATGTGAGTGCAAGCTATCCTACAGGTCTTCAAAAGTGTGTCTCAGAATTTTTTTAAACCTTCTTAAACAGTTTTTATGCCAGAAAAACTTCCAGAGCAGTGAATTTTACCATAGTTGATTTCTTTAAAATTGTGCTCCAAAAAAACTAAGCAAGATATAGAAAATCTGAGACACACTTTGAAAGAGCATTGTGACAGCTTGCATTCCAGCAAGTTTGAGTCAGATATTTTGAAGTATTGAGACAAAACATAGGGAAAACCGACTTTTGAAAGGTTATGCAAATTATCTTGTCACGTGATAGTTATGTAAACAATGGTGACACTGTGGTTACAAAAATGTTCCCATATATGTAGGCTTTCAGAAAATGTATACTTTACGGGGGTTCTGAGTTTATTAACCGTTAGAGAATTGTTAGATTAAAAAGGTCACATTTCTTGTCTTGGAACCTTATCAGTGAATAAAGACATTTATCATTGACATGTTAATTTTTGATTGCATATTTAATGAACTTTCTTAATTAGAGTGATATGTTCACCAGTACTGCATCAAATTTGATGAAACATGGTACAGATGTTGATCTCACAGTGTTGTAAATGCAATTCAATAACACTTAGCAGTATCATTTTCATAAATTGCTGATTTGTATATACATAGTAATTTTTTGTTTTTTTAGGTGAATGTCCAGAAGCACTGCAATAAACTTTATGAAACAAGGTACAGGTGATAATCTGTCAGTGTTATTATTGACAACATCTGTCGATTGATTAGTAATTGACTCATTTAATGACCTTTTGTAATTAGGATGGCAGCCTAGATTGGTTGAATGTTTTCACCACCATGGAACTCATTCTTTGCCATTAAGCCCCATCTGTATCACAGCATTTTTTAAAACAGACCCAATTAATGAAGAGGACTCTATCCTCTCCTCGCACCTGTAATCAAAGTACCCATTAACAAGTTGGGACTGTGTCATCAACGATGACTTGTTTTTTATGTTAAACATATAACAGGTATTTATTCAAAGTTTATCGTTGAGAGTATTAAGCATGAAAAGTGCCACCATGCACATTCAGGGTCAATCTTATTGTATTGAATACACATTTAAAAATTTCTGCCTGTATCACAGCATTTTTAAACACAGACCCAATTAATGAAGAGGACTCTACCCTCTCCTCGCACCTGTAATCAAAGTACCCATTAACAAGTTGGGACTGTGTCATCAACGATGACTTGTTTTTTATGTTAAACATATAACAGGTATTTATTCAAAGTTTATCGTCGAGAGTATTAAGCATGAAAAGTGCCACCATGCACATTCAGGTTCACTCTTATTGTATTGAATACACATTAAAAAATTTCTGCCTGTCATCCCTTTTGCAGTGTCTTGTTTCAGCATTGTATATTTTTGGGCTTTTAGGAGAACCATGTCAATTTATATTACAGTACCCTGTGATTATAATCTCTTCAATACTGGGGAGAAGCACTGCGTTCCCTTCAGTTTAGTATTTGTCTTAGATTTACTGAATTCGTGTGCCATACAGTTGATAGCGGGGGCTACTCTGCAGGGTTTGAGCTGCCATGAGCACCAACATATTCGGTGTATTCAAAGGTTTTAACGTCGTAGTACAGGGCCAGAAATCACACTGAATTATGGTCTTTTCCTGAACAAAGGGAGTGCAGAGGGTCAGAAGCCAAGTTACGGCAACTACGTATACTCGATGAACCATCGGTTCGCTTTTGCCATGCGGAGTTACCACTTGTCAGTGCTTTTGAACAGAGTAACCTCCGAAGAGCAGATCGACTCATTTTGATTAGATTCTAATCTTTGCTTTCACGTGATCCTTCTCCTCATTTTCCCGCTTCTTAACTTGCTGCCGGCAGCCATCGATTGTGCATGGGACTTAGACCTAAGACAAACCGTTACTATCTTTCAACAATATTTTAGCACAATTCATCTCAATGTAATTGAACCAAGCTCCACGGTACGCGTTGTCACCACAACATTGGCAAGAAGATATATCAGCGACGACCTTGTGTGTGTAAGGCTTTTTTATTACCGTAGGTTTTGAACTACTAGAAAACTCTCAAAACATTCGTTTTTAAACAAAGGTGGTATTGTCGTTTGCGACCGAAATGTGTGATAGTAGAGAAATGCCGCAATTATTTCACTGACTGGTCATATTTGAGAAACAAGGAACCGTTGATTCCTAAAGAGTCCGTTTCTCTAGGCCTCTGGCCTCATTGAGTTGACCAAAATAGGGGTGGCCAATGGGCCCAGAGGAAGCGGAAGAAGAACAAACTGATGCCGTTACCTTTACAGCCTGTCAATACACTGTAGGAATAAAAATGCGAGATTGGAGCGAAAAAGTGACGCTTTCTCTCGATTGATGAAAATCTATTGTTATTCTCACTGCTGTCAGTAAGACATTTTGAATTCTCTCGGATAAGCAATGAGAAATGCACTCCTTGGTGAGAATCAAGGATGGCAATAGTTTCTCGCCGGCGAGACTGGAAATTTTCACGAAGCCTAGTCAGAATGGTAATTTTACTGGTGAGAATCAACCAGACTCACCATTAATTGGTGAGAATCGGCTAGACTCATTATTCACTGGTGACATTTAACCAGATTGATTTCCACAAGCGAACAACAAGTCGACCTGGTTCTCACCAATGCTACCGTGAGTCTAGTTGAGATCTCACCAGTGAATGATGTGTATGAATATACATTCTCACCGTGAAAATAACTGTGCTTGTCTCAGTCTCACCGGTGAAAATCTGTTATCATACTTGATTCTTACCAAGGATTCTTACCAAGGAGTGCATTTCTCACTGCTCAACAGTGAGAATAAAAAAATTCTCACCGAGAACGGTGAGAATAAAAAGAGATTCTCACCGATTGCGTGAGAGCATCACTTTCTTGCTCCGGCCTCACAAATTTTTCCTATAGTAATATGAATGTACCATTTTACTTTAATTTATAAATTTAATTTATCTATTTAATTTATCAGTAAATCTTACTGAAAAGCTTGTCACGTTTATATGTTTGATAATAGACATGATCCAAGTTGAAAAACATTCAAAATAAAGACATATGTTCATTGTCACCTATATAATGTTATGTAGGTAATTTTCCCCCTCACTCATGACCTGAGTTTAATTAGTCTAGAACTTTCTCAAGGTCACTGTCCTTCACGACCTCACGACCTTGAATTCAATTAGTCATGTTTGGAATGTTCTGGAAATTTAATTAGTCGTGTAAGGGAGATAATTTTAGAGCAGTAATTAGCATGTCAATAGAAGTTCTAGATTGTTCTTATATTCTCTTGTATAACCACTTGAGCATAAATATGGGACCGGCACAGCTTGCAGTCAGACATTTGGGATTGTGTCTCTTGTGTGTTACTTCAAGACTTTGGAAACTCCAGCAGTATTAATTTCAAGACTTTTCAAGACCTTCACTGCCACGCTGGATTTATACTGTGGACTTTGTGCAACTTCAAGCCTGCAAGCCAAAGGACTGTTCATTCATCCGACTGACTGATACAACTCTGAGACTGGAGCTTTGCCGTCCCAGCTGAGATTAGTAGCCTGTACACTTTGACAGTTTATATTCTATCCCTTGACTTAGTGATTAGTTTTATTTATTTTCGTAATAAATTTCGTTTTATACGGAAATTGCTGAGTTCACCTTTTGTTCGTTTTCTCTCATGTAACAATAAGAACTGACATTTTCAAAGTGGTTGCAAAGTCTTCATTCAAACAATGATGATGTATGTGTGCATTTGTGTTGCATGTGTAATGAACAAGCCATTGGCCAGCAAAGCCGTCATCTTACATCTCTGATCAGTATTGATGAACTTGTAAAAACTCATCGAATTACCTTTGTTTGATTGATTGATTGATTGATTGATTGATAAATTCGTCCGTGGTTAAAGTAACTAGAGCCATGGGAAAGTATACGTATATTTAAGTAATGTTTGGCACAGGGCTGTGTCTTCCTAATGGCTTATGTGTTATTTAAGCAATAAAGCACCCCCAGTGACGGTATGCCACAACATTTTGACCAGTTCACGACATATATGCACGAGCGATATCGAGTGCATGTATGTCGTGAACTGCTCAAAATCTCGTGGCATACCGTCGCTGGGTCTGCTTTATTGCTTAAATATAGCTTTGTCAATACCAGTGAATTTTGTGACGCGCACGCCATACCCCTGATTATTACCGATTATGTGTCCAATTGTCCAGCATTGTGGCCCCAGGGAGCGCAACAATACAAAGTTTTTGTTTGTAAACGAATGAAGAATCGGGAATTTAAAAAGGAAACAAATTATGGGGTAAACCATTCAATATATCAAACGATAAACTTTAATTATGGTGCACGATATCGATAAAAATGTCTTATATTACTGTACGATTTATCAAACTTTTTGAATCCTCCCGTCTGCTCTGTCTGGCTCGCACTCAGCTAGCTGTGGGTCCATAGCTATGGTGAGTTACGACTTTTAACCCTCCACCACAATGCGTTAAAAGTTGTAAACGTCAAAATCAGCCAGTAAAAGGCAGGAACCCCGTCTGAATACACCACAGCTATGGACTCAAAGCTGGCCCTCAGCAGTCCCGCCCAATACGTTGCAGTGAGCAATACTACATTGTAAACGAATATAGGAGTGGGCATTTAAGAAGGTGGTAAATTATGGGGTAAACCATTCAATACATTAAGATGATAAATCTTAATAAATTGTGAACGACATCGATAATAATGCCTTACTGTACGATTTATCAAAGTTTTTGAGTTCTCCGGCATACACTTGTCGTCTGCTCTGTCTAGCGTGCGCCCTCAGCAGTCCCGCCCATCCGATACGCTGCAGTACGGCAACCGAGACGGCTCACTAAACCATTTTTAGCTCACGTGTTCACACACGTGGGCTAATGTTAAAGCGATGTCTGTCTGTCTGTCCGTGTGTGTGTGTATGTGTGTGTGAGTGTGTCTGTCTGTCTGTCTGTTTGCACGATAACTCAATAACGCCTGAACAGATTCAGGTCTGATCTGGTAGACAGGTATCATATGCTATTTGAAGAACTGATTAGATTTTGATTAGTGTGGCCTGCATATTAATTAAGTTATGCAATATCATTTTTTTACATAAGGGTTTCCCTATGGAGACAGTAATGACAGTGTCGACATATATCAAGAAATACTGCACAAAATTTCATGAAACTTTTCACAGATGACAATGTCAGAACATTATGATGGTACTGTGAGTTTCATGTCAATTATCTGCTCATTTGCATAGTTAATGAACTTTTGAATTTAGTTACATAACTCTGAAATGTCTGCACAAAATTTGATGATACATGCAACAAATATTGATATGATATCTATCTAATTGTACTGAGAAGCATTCGACAGTGTCAAGTTAATAAATAGCTCATTTGCATATTTTATGAAGTTTGGTAATTAGTCATATAATTCTGAAATAACTGCACCAAATTTGATGAAATCTGCCACAGATACTGATCCGACAGATATCTAACTATGGTGTAAAGCATTTAGTAGTGTGAAGTTAATTAAGCGTTCATTTGCATATTTACTGAACTTTCTAATTTTATATTTGGGCCATGGACTTGACTAGTTTGTAAGAACTATTTCCATGGTCCTCACCGGGGATTTTAAAACATTTTGATGACAAACACTGTTGTAACTTGCTATTACCATTATTTATTTCTATCCTTTCACTGTACGATGTGTCTTGTAACCTTTCCCCCTGGTGAAATAAAACAAATTTCAATTACCAGAAAGTAAAAAATTAGGGATATAACTCTGAAATTATGGAACCTAATTCAGTGAAACCTGCTACAGATATTGATCCGATAAATATCTAACCGTACTGAGAAGCATTGGACAGCGTCAAGTTAATAAATAGCTCATTTGCATATTTTATGAAGTTTTGTAATTAGTCGTTTAACTCCGAAATAACTGAACCATATTTGATGAAATCTGCTGCAGATGCTGATGCGACAGATATCTAACTATGGTGTAAAGCGTTTAGTAGTGTGTAATTAATTAAAGGTTAATCTACATATTTAATGAACTCCGTAATTAGGCATATTACTCTGAAATTACGGCACCCGATTCAGTAAAACCTGCTACAGATTTTGATCTGGTAGATATCTCATTCTACTGACAAGCATTGAGCAGTGTCAAGTTAATGAATAGCTTATTTACACATTTTATCAAGTTTTATAATTAGTCATATAATTCCGAAATGAATGCACCAAAAGTGATGAAATCTGCTGCAGATACTGACTCAACAGATATCTGACTGTTTTGTTAAGCATTTAGTAGTGTAAAGTTAATTGAGGGTTCATTAACATATTTAATAAAGTTTGTAATTAGGTGTATAACGCTGAAATTACTGCACCAAATTTGATATTGATCTAATAAGATCTAATAAATATATAATTGAAACATTGAAAAGTGTCAAGTTAATTAAGGATTCTTTTGCATATTCAATGAACTTTGTAATTAGTGATTACTTTAAAATTACAGCTTTAAATGTAATGAAACGTGCTACAAATGTTGATCTGATAGATATCTACTTGTCCCGTGAAGCTTTGAGCAGTGTCTGGTTAATAAACAGCTTATTTGCATATTAAATACATTTTTAATAAGTGATTTAACTCTGAGAGTACTGTGCGAAACTTGATTAAACCTTCTACATATAGGGATATAACAGATATAATAACGATGTATTGTTACAGTTTTAGGTGAATACGTAACGGTAGGATAGTGATTAGCGGTTTATCTAACAGTACCAGTCTAATGCTCGGTAAGATTTAAACTAAATACTGAACTACTTACTGGACTCAATCATATTTGTCAAATTTCGTCTTTTCTTTTCGTACCAGACGTTGTGGTGACTGACCTATTTGTGTCAGAACGTACGTTGGGGATCA
This sequence comes from Ptychodera flava, assembly GCF_041260155.1. NCBI lineage: Eukaryota > Metazoa > Hemichordata > Enteropneusta > Ptychoderidae > Ptychodera > Ptychodera flava. Next base: position 39,254,293 of record NC_091935.1, read on the forward strand.
TAGAGCCTAACGGGACAGCTCAGACACTCACCATGACTATGTCTATCGAGAACATCGGACCAGAAAACATCGCTGCTAGCCCGGGCAATGTTAACTTTGATGTCGTAGCCACCTTTGCAGAAAGTAACACTGCCTTAAATCCAGTCTCAATCCCAGGCCCCGTCTCTGTAACCGGGTTCGAAGACCAACGGTATCTGGAACTAAACATTGACGACAAAAAATTTGTGGACCTTGAACTCTCCTTTGTGTTTCCAATCTTAGGGTGTGGCCTGTACAGCCATATTTGTATCACAATTGAGAACAAGACGTACACTGATCGAAACGTCGACAACAACAAAGATTGTTGCAGGTTTGGTGATGAACAATATGAGGCAGGTGGTGTCAATTGCCCACCAGGTAAGTGTGTCATCTCGGACTAGATTACCATCTTTTCTTACACACGGAAACGATGAAACTATAAGAAAACTGCTACACTTGTCATCGTATATGTCGTTTTGGCAAACATGTAGGAATAATTGCAGAGAATGCAAAAAGGCCGCTGGCGGAAAAATGTTGGAAAATATTGTCGTATTGCGAGACAAATGTTACTCTTATCCTCGTGCTTTTATGTTCACTAAGGGACCGTCTCAGATTGTCGCAGAAGTTCAAAAAGCGAAATTCATTCGTTTAGGGGGGGAGGGGGTTTGACCTCCATTCAATTAGTGAACTTCACTTTCGCACTTTTATTTTGTGATCACAAGTTTTCGTGTGTTTATTTTAAATTAAAGAAAAACTGCACACTCCTGCCAACAAATTTGTAACCATTTCCATCTCGTTTGTCCCCCAAACACAATTTACCGATAGTAACATTGTATCCTAAACCTTTTATCCATCAAATTATACAAAGACAAAAGTATCTTTTTTTTTAAATGTGCTATTTATAAGCGTCTGCTCTAACCACCAGATGTCTCACTTGTTATGCACCTGGTCATAGTCGTTTTAATATGATTGAACATGCCTGGGCCCCCTTGTCAAAGTTTCTCGCTTATTTATCGCCCCTACCAGGTACAAATTGCATGTTCGCAGAGACAAAGAACACATTCTAAAAGGGAGAGTAAAATAAAATGAAACTTTTATGCGGTAAAATGCCCTGTTAGTACTCAAATCTGATCGATTACTTTAATTGTAATGTGGCATTGGGAATGCGTCTTTAGTAGCTATAGCAAAATGCAACATTGTACTCTCAGGCAGACATGAACATTTCGCATTTTTGAAGTTTCGTTTAGGGGGAGGGGGAGGGGGTTTTGATCTAAACGAATTAATTTCGTTCTTGAACTTCTGCGACAATCTGAGACGGTCCCTAAAGTCTCCAAAGAAAACAGTAACGGCGATTTCTTACCGATTATTTCATTTACACAAAGAACTATTCGAATAGCAGCTTTCAAGCCATCCATAGCTTGTCTCCTTGGATATCACTGAGTTCTTTTTCCGGAGACTGTGACATTAAAACGACAATCACTGTGACATTACAAGGACAGTCGTTGTGACACTAAACGACAATTGCTGTAACTTTTGATAAATTCATGTTTCAAGTTGTGTACGGAAAACGAGTGTTTTTCTTGTTCTTTATTCCCATATGTAGAAATGCTAAGTGTCAGCCATGCCAACATCTTGTACGGTTTTCCATCTTAATATTGTTGATAATTATGATTTCTAGTCCGGACTGGGATTCAGTTGCCAATAACAGGGTGTTATTTTAAAAAGTGGAAGATTGTTTCCTACGCCAAATTCAGTGTAGATTTAGAATTATCGATTTGCGTTTTAAATCCATGGCTTTCATTGGAAGTCTCACATCGTAACCTTATTGGCTTTTTTATTGAAAATGTAACGAGCAACATACTCGCCTACCGCCAAACGCTTAGAATTGTACTGATCAAATATTTCCTGTTGACAATTAATGCTGGCTGTGTTCACCTGAAAGAACGGTCTGGTCTTAAATCTATTCATAACCACTAAACGCATTCTCGTTAGGAGTAGAAAAGTAATTGAAAGCACGTCTTTGTTATGTATATAACAAATTAAGGCTATCTCAAATATTTATCATTTTATGTGCCTTACAATATGTACCTTTATCATCAATGCCTATCGTTCAGTGGGCACCAAGGAGTATAGATGATTATGAAGGTAGCATGAGTTGGTTAGATCGTATTTTGCGTTCCCATGTTTGACAGGCGGCGCATGGTTATCGCATTGCGGACATTGAGGGCGATCTTGTAACGAAGATGACACACTATGCATGGGCGCTGTCATCATACACATTTCTACACACGATTTTGCGTGTTGAGTCGAATACGACGGAAGCGTATTCGTGCCATTTTTGTCTGAAAAAAAAATTAAAAAAATCTCGTAATTACGAGTTTTGATTCTCGTAATTACGAGTTTTTGATTCTCGTTATTACGAGTTTTTGATTCTCGTAATTACGAGTTTTTGATTCTCGTTATTACGAATTTTAAAATCTCGTAATTACGAGTTTTTGATTCTCGTAATTACGAGTTTTTTATTCTCGTAATTACGAGTTTTTGATTCTCGTTATTACGAATTTTAAAATCTCGTAATTACGAGTTTTTGATTCTCGTAATTACGAGTTTTTGATTCTCGTAATTACGAGTTTTTGATTCTCGTAATTACAAGATTTCAATTCTCGTGATTATTAGTTTCTGACTCTCTTAATTATGAGCCTTGATTCTCCTACATATTATGAGACTTAAACTATAATGACTCGTAGTCTTTCTATGGTGTTTGTGCTCTTTAGTGTGAACCTATAAATTGCTTATACATATTGCTATTGATCATAATTCAACAAATACAACCGTTAACGTGAATCTTGACTTAATCAGGTGTAGTGAGCAAGTATAGTAAACTCGTTAATGAATAAATGAATGAATAAACTTTTGGGTTGTTACATGGCTTGCAATTGTAGATATTGAGTAACTTATCCATCAAATCAAAATCCACGCCAAGCACATGCCAAGCATGGCCTATAGATTTTGTCTGTCCGGATATGCAATACATTCAGAGCTAGAGTTAAAGATGCATAAGTATGCTATTATGCCAATACTTCAGTCCTATAAACACCTATATTTGGGTCTTCTCCGACAAGCTGAAAAGCTCCGCTCTCAGGAGATAACACAGATACTACATGTGCCTGCCAAAGTGATGTTAACTTTTTACATTTAGCACAGACCGTCAGCCTTTTCATGTTGTGTCTGCACTAGAAATCATGATGAGAAACCAACATCTTCTGAAATATTTGAACTATCCTACTGTATGATTTCTATGTATCTGTCCGACATCCCCCTTCATATATGAAAAACATATCTAAAACAGCAGTAGACCTCAACAAGGAGGTTTGAAAGATTTCAAAGCTTCATTGCTCGCAAAAATAATCAAAGTATGTACATAGACAGACAAAGAGAAGTATTTGTATGATGAGTGTCCTTGCATTGTTTCCTCTCAACATAAAATAACGAAAATGTGTATTATCTATTTGATGACCTAATTGAAATTTATGTAAAATCCCTTTCAAACACATAAATGGCAAATAAAATGGGAAATAAAGGCAAAAAAGTGTTGATATTTAAATAGAAATGAAAAGGACATTTCAATTAGACAATCAGATGAAATAACATATTGAAAAGTAAATTTTCACTTGACTCGTGACATTACGACATGTTCATTACGCTCACATGCTGGCCTTTTTGATAACTACACAATTTTAAAATTTTAGGAATATCCAATCCAATCAGCCTACTCGACAAAAACTTTTGATCAAATATTCAATCATAACGACAATTACAGATTTTACATTTTCATGAAAGGATAATTATAAAATATGTTTCAATATTCATATTTATGAGTTTCCAATTCTCAGGATTACAAGTATTAAATTCTCGTAATTACGAGTTTTTGATTCTCGTAATTACGAGTTTTTAATTCTCGTAATTACGAGTTTTTAATTCTCGTAATTACGAGTTTTTATTCTCGTAATTACGAGTTTTTATTCTCGTAATTACGAGTTTTTAATTCTCGTAATTACGAGTTTTTATTCTCGTAATTACGAGTTTTTATTCTCGTAATTACGAGTTTTTGATTCTCGTAATTACGAGTTTTTAAATCTCGTAATTACGAGATTTCAAATCTCGTAATTACGAGAATTAAAAACTCGTAATTACGAGAATCAAAAACTCGTAATTACGAGTTTTTGATTCTCGTAATTACGAGATTTCAAATCTCGTAATTACGAGATTTTGACTCTGGTTGGCCCTATGCATGTTTGTCATTCTGCTATCGATGCCTTTTCTCCAATAATTCAGTGCTTTTATAAGTCGGGGAATAATGTGTTCCTGAAGGAATATCGGAGTTCATTGACGAGTGCAGTGTAGGCCTGCAGCACAAATGAGTGTATTGTAAACTTTATTCTCGTTCTAATGACACGTGACACCAGAAAGCGCGGTCTGCTCCAGGCGAGGCACGCCTACAGTATTACACCTGACTAGCCGGGCGAAATGACGGAGATAGATGAAGGATTCTTCATGTTCTTGAGAAGAAGAGGTGTCAGCGAACAAGTTATCAGAACCTTGCAGAAGGAAAAGGTAAGAACGAGCACTGCATGGGTCCAAACGCGGTATAGCTGTAAAGTCGGTCAACAGTTTTCACTGACGCCATGCCATATGCAATCTGATGACTGTTTGGATGCACGTGGTTTGATCATTCAGGTTTAATTACGGCAAATTTTGAAAAACACAACTTGAAGTGAACTAGCTAGATATTCATTATGGCAAGATACCAAGTATATCAAAGATACAGGCTACGGTTTCTCTAAATTTCTGTTTAAAAGCACCGCTGTTACACCAAACATGCCAAGTAAATGGAGTACAGTGTCAAGGTCACGGTTCTCTCAAAGCTGGGCTCGATGAAAGAAAGAGCGAGTCAAAGAATTCAGCTCACTCTATGTACGGTACTGCAATTGCTATGTACGGTCTAGGCACAGCACAGTACAGTACAGTCGCTCGAATAATTTTTCATTTTCCTGGGTGTAGACTGCATGCAATGCCGTTGAGCCTCAACCTCTGGCGAAATTCTGGCTGCAGACGTGATACCCATATCTCTTCTATTGCCAAATTATAAGCAATCACAGCACCGCGCGCGCAGTAGGCCGAATGCTTTTGCAGGGATTACCCTGGCTCAAGAACGGCATGAGATAAAATCGCACATGAAAAAAAAAACAGTGGGAGAATTTCAAAGTCTGTGGGAACCGGACCTAACTTTCCCTGATTTTCTGCATATTGGTTAATTTGCATAACAATACACTCAATGAGACAGTTTTCGGACGACCTCAGTTTTCAGACATTTATTTGACATGCTGTTCTTTATACTCACTTCGCTCCGTTTTGATAGCGTTTTACAAGTCATGCTACAGCATATTAAGTCAGGTGACGCTGCCGTCCCGTTTTGGATTTTTTTTGTAAAAGCTATTTCGGGCGCTACAAACTTGGTGAAGTTTAGCCACATCGTACAATACGAGGTGTAGAACGCAACACACAGGGACAGACCTTGCTGCAGTACAGTAGCTCGAGGTTTTGCCTGGGTATTTGGGTCGGACGGCAAAACCAGAGCTACAGATCCAACCATCCAGAGAGAGTGCAGGTGCCGAACGTCTGGACGTTCGGCGCGCCTTGCAAAGTTATTCGGCGAATCCGGCGTTCTTCTCCTTACCGGTTTACCTTCTAATACTATTTTGCACCTACCCGCTCAAGGATGTCTCGCTATTTATCCAAAGTACTGCCGTTCGGCAGGTTTTTGTGTGCCGATCGCGGGTTACTCACTGAATGGGACGCCATGTTTGAAGGGATGACGTCACAGTCTCGCACATCCACGTTCCTATCCTATTAGCATAACAATGCACACATTTACGTTGTACGTGTACGCTGCAGCGCTGCGCTGGCTCTTTCAGTTTTCATAACTACTGACCGGCCGAACTCCGAAATGAAGACGATTGATATTATATGATAATTTTTTATGAAAAAATTTCAGAGAAATGTTATAATGTGTAAATACGTACGTGCATGTATTCATGAAAGTGATTGTAAATGATTATTTGATCACGCTATTAAAGCCACAATACAAACGACAGCATCGACGAAACAGCAAAAGCAGACGGGAAACGAAAAGCAAACAAGGTTTTCATAAAAGTGAGGGAAGCTGCCAAGAACAAGGTAAGCAACTTTTCAAAGGCAAAAAAATAAAGTCATCTGTTGTTTCCTAAGTGGTGTTGTGTGCGATATTTCTTATCGATGTCCGAGGAGGCAAGAACGAAACCCTCCGACAACCTTTGTATGCGATAAAGAAATCGAATTGTCTCTAAGTGTACCCACCTTCGGTTGAATACTTTCTAAAAAATTTCAATGGGATTTAAATACTGATGCTATCTTGAAGGAAGGGCAACAGCGATTGTATTTTTAAGGAAACTGCTTTCCTTCATGTTTGATAGATAAATCTTATCCATTACAGTGAAAGCGTTGTTTCATTCTCGCTCATCTGGTGGCTTCATCTGACAATCAAAGACATATTAACTTCACAGAATTTTATCACTTACCTTAAAATTAGAATATCAAGAGAAGTCTGTCACTTTATGATCAGCTAGTACTTAGGAAAAGCCCCGATCAATTGTTTAAAGCGCAGTGGTCGTCGCGCTGCGCTTGCGCGCTGTGTTTGTTGATAAACATTAGATATTACCCACAAACCTTGCGTGCTAGAAGTTTCAAAATGGTCGAAGACAGCTTCGCTCTAAGCGAAATTGAAGCTGCCCTCGCAGATGTGACAGCAACTGAAGATCCTAGGTCCTGCAATTGCAGTGGAGTTTGCGGACGTAAGAGAGGACGAGGAGCATGTCCATGCAGAGCGTTCCACGAGTTCTGCAAAACGGCATGCACTTGTGGAAAGCGACGACCGTGTTCTAACATAGCTGTACAGGTACAGTATGATTATGTGTCACTCTCTTGTAAGCTTGTCGATGTGACGGACTGCAAACAGTCTGTTTCTCGAATTTTAGAGACCCATATCAGCAATGTCAAGCTCCTGTAGACAATCAAATACGAACTTTCAGCCTTTCGGCTGTAAAACTAATGCAAACTTGACGTCTTGTGTAAACGAAAATCGTGCACCAATGCAAACATGTACTACCCTCGCTCCGCCAATACTCGGATCGTACCAAATCTCAGATGTACCATGCAACTACTCATCTCAACATTCATTGCGATGTTTCAGAACAGTTTTTACTTGCTATGATTTTTTTTAACTTTTAAACATTTCGTACTTATAGATTTTCATACAAACCTTTGGTGCGGTTGCTACAAAAATCGTCGGTGTTTGTGACGTTCAATTTATACCTCCACCATGGTGGGACAAATTCCTCAGGAACCGGACGTTTCGCTCACTACGGCTATTCATGTGTAGTTATGGGGTTCGTAGTTGTGAACGTGAATTAAATTTTGTCCAATCAGCTTAACCGTATCGTTCACCGGAAACATGAAATTTTCCAAAACTCGGACGGCGTGAAACATGCCCTGTGTTACACTGGTGGTGTACCGGTTACGTACACTACCGTCGATCGCTCGCAATTGGTAACCATGAAGTCATCTACAGCGTAGTACAATTTTCCTTTGTCTTGTAGGCATACGTACATAAAATCTAGGCAATTTTATTTGAAACGTCAATAATTGTAAAAAATTGGATTACTACACACAAAATGTGCTTTGATGAACATTAGAAAAATCTAATCTCTAACTTCGAAGTGGTTGATTATTGGCGGAGCCGTCCGAATAATAGCGATGTTGTCTCTCGTTCCCAGAAATTTTGCCAAATCATATTTGTGTGTGACTGTGGACTGGGCACACCTCCAGTGGGGAAAGGCGTCTAAGTAATCAATGGATAGCTTGGTTCCTTCAGTACAATGTGCCCATTTAGTTTTCTCGTCCGAGTACTGGAGGAGTCTGTCAGAGAACACAAATATTACACAACTCTGTTCAAATGAACAACCATGGGAAAGGAAAAAACACTGTTATCATGATTAATTTCACTAAAATTTGAAAGTATAGATTTCTAGGCCAAGAACTGTCGAACTGTACATCAAACTGTACTGTCAAACTGTACATCAAACTGTACTGTACTGTCATCGAACTGTACTGTCAAACTGTACATCAAATAAGACAAAGGGATAATTGTTAGAACCTTAGTATTTGACTCTAAGTAAAGATTATCTCAAAATTGAAACCACAAAAATATTTCAATTATGTGTCATGTTATAGTACTGGCATGATGCAGCATCAGTTTGTGATAATGGTCATAATAATGAAGTTTTTGGCAAAAGCACTTATAATGATTTATTGATCAAACTCCTTGTTTTAGCTTTTTGTACAGGTAAATGTAAGGGTCTAAGCACTTTTTTGCCTAGTAAATATGTGAATGCAGGTGTCATATAATTGTTATAATCATTTCATAGGATTCAACATCTGATGATGAAGAGGGAAGTGAAAACCATCCACCTGCATCAGAATCTGTGAAGAAAAGGCCACGTGACACCCAGGAACAGCAAACACAAGCAGAATTGTTGGAAGAAAATGAGAGGCAGATGAAGGTATATATTATCATGTTGTGTGCACTCTTGATCATGGAATAAACTTGTTGAGAATGCATAAGAAAACCACTGATACAATATCCCTCAAATATGTATTGGTAAACTGAATAGAGAAACCCATACAAGTATACAGTTATTTAAAAAATGTTTGTACATGTTGGGTTTTCAAGGACGTGTGCTGCAATATAGTTATAGACTGTCAGCTCCATCATGTGAGAAACCCTTCTAATTTTACACACAATTTACTTTTGCATGGTATATTATGGAACGCAACGATGTCATTTTGCCCACTGCCGAATTCAATTAAATGAAATTTCATATTCATCTATGGTAAATAAGTTTACAGAATAAATGGTTCGTTTTTGAAAGTTCAAGCTAAACTCGTTGGACTATGATATTTTTCTATCAAACAGGAGTTTGTACAAAAGGCAACCAGGGAAGATCTAGAGACTTTGACTTTAGAGCTACTTCGGCGTCAGCCAGGAGCTTGGTGTGACGTTCAACAACTACATCCAGCTCCCAACCCGTATCCACAACCTGGACCTGGTAGTGTACCTTCTTGGTGTAAATGTGGGCACTGCTGTGAAATGCCAACTCAGCAGGAAAATAAATGTTGTGCCACGCGTCGAAACCAAACATGCATCACCGATAACTGGCTCTTCACTCACCTTGTCCTGGATGCAAATGTTCTTGAGATAGCTATGCGGTGTATAGCTGATACATATGCTGAGGAACAGTTGAGAGACAATGCATGTTTTAGACATTATGCATACCGGCAATACATTTATTGGCAACATGGGAAACTTGGAGCTGGCAACCGCCGTGTTGTCCCCTCTTGTTGTGTATGGGCTATCAGGGGCAGATTTCCAAGCCCAAACAATATATATGTCGGCTATAAAGATGGTGCAATACAGGAATAGGGCGACATGTTTTATTTTTGTGTTTCTAATCTCCTGACCGACTGTAAATTTCAGCTCCGACATGAAAATGAAAAAAAAAAAAAAAAAAACGTTTTTATTTGCACCGCCTCTGAGGCAATCACCCTAGCAACATTACCACCATCATCAAATTGTGAGATTGCAGCGACTCAATCTGAAAGGACAGAGAGTACTGAACACTGAACTGAAAGACAAGCAATTGCAGTGATAGTGAATGGACAGAACATTAAACTGAAACAAATACACGGTTTTTGTACTTAAAAATTGTAGAGACTGAATGGACAGAACATTAAACTGAAAGAAATACACGGTTTTTGTACTTAAAAATTGTAGAAACTGCATGGACAGAACATTGAACTGAAACAAATAAAGTTTTTTTTTTGTACTTTGGTAAGACTGCCCGCCCTGCCAGAGTATTCCTCTGGAGATGAGAAACAAAAAAAATAAAGGGTCATCCTTAACATAACACACATAACACACATATTTATTTGGTGATGATTACATTTATTATTTACATGACGCACATGTCACTGCAGTCATTTATGTGTTTGACACTTCAGTATCACTTCAAATGTTTTTTAGCAGACACAAATAAAGTAAATCATAAGTTTTTACAGCTGAACTGGTACTCTGTTTATAAGCATCACATTTGAACATTTTCCTTGCCCAGAAATATTGTGGAATGACTGTATGTTGTGTGAAATAAAGCTCTGACAAAGTAGTATGCAGCTGCCAGAGTAAGGTACATGAATTCTAAAAGACTAATTTAATGACAAAGCCGCAGTCATTGAAAATAAGAATTTACTTGACCCATGTTGCATCAATTTACACACCAACATGAAAAATGCAGAAGTTCTGACATTTTAGGAGACGTTGACCACTATGCATGCATTTATTGAGTCGGACAGCAAGTCCTATTACATGTAACTTTGCCCCCACTTGTTTTTCAGTGTTTGTTACATTGCAGCATTTTAAATGCAGGGAAAATTGCCTGAGGTACAGATACTGGGACTTTAAAAGAACAAGTCACTCACTTTTGACAGTATTTTAGTCATTTTATTTTCTTTTGATACATTTTTCATGATGTTCTGCTCATTAAATATGTTCAACTGCCGGTTACAATTAAAGTCACACCATGAAAATGGCCATAAAATATGGCTATTAAATTTTTGGTATATACCAATGCATGAGTAATGGAAATGATCATTGATAATGGCCATGTATAGAATTAGTTTATCTGTGACACAAAGAGATTTTGCCAATTTCAGTGTGCAGAACAAGCAGAACAACATAAATTATCTTCAAAATAAACTAAAATAACCAAAACAATGTCAAAATGCATGACTTTGTCCCTTTGAATCAAATACTCGACAGAGTACACGGGCCATTACATTATAGCCTACAAAGTTTTAAAATATGGATTCGCACAGTAATATCCAGTCACAATGGGGTAAAAAATGGCCAATTATGTGGAGCTGTTTCCACTTTCTCGGGAACTTTTAGACTGTTCGAACCTACTCAAGTGTGCTTTCACTAATTTAGCTATATCTGGAGAGGGACACATGTTGATTCTCTTGAAGTTCCGGCCAGGATGATCTTCTGCCATTGATACATGTTGTGACAAATGACCTTCAACATCCAATCGCATTTGGAAGACACTCTTCTGCAAATCTGTGATGTATGTGTACTCCTTTGGCTTCAAAACAGCAGCTGGATAATACTGTTTGCTCAGTTTTGAATATCTGGCAATGAACCTAATAAAGAAGAAATCTATACTGTCTCAGATTGTTCCATCAGTTCAAAAAGTGAAATTTGTTCATTTAGGGAGAGGGGCTGACCTCAATTCAATTAGTGAACATCATTTTAGCACTTTCGTTTTGTGATCACAAGTTCTCTAGCAGCAATGGCAAAATGCTACTTTGTACTCGAAGGCAGACATCAGCATTTTGCACTTTCGAACTTTCGTTAAGGGTGAGAGGGGGGGGGGTGATCTAAAGCAGGGAATTTCGTTTCTTGAAGTTATGAGACAATCTTAGACAGTTCCTAACTTCAGTTGAAGATTTTTGCAGCTAAAAAGATATTTTCAAATAGAAAAAAAAAAACCAGAATAAAGAAACACAAAGTATATGTTGTAATAGCAATATTCGCTGGTTTGAGAGACAACTAATACAATGACTAGATTGTACATTCAATTTTTTTCAGAAACAGCTAAACTTTATAAACACATCTATGTGAAATGGGTACGAACTATGTTGGAGAATAAAAATAACACTTGCCCAACTATTACAGTGAATGTTATTTGAGATGCATAACATTAGTTGAAGTGTTCATTAGAAAATTGTCACAAGATGTTTGTGAGAATTGCGGCTATGTATGCAGTACACATGTACCTTGGTTTTCCATCATCCCCAGTGACTTGTTCTCTGCTTGCATGTTGATTAAAGTCAATAGCTGCTAGGAGTATTCTAGCTTTGTAGCCAACATATCTAGAGAGGAAATATAACCAAAAAATCAGTTGTACTTGCAATATACCAGGGTATAGAAATGCTGTCACTTTCTATTATGTTAACCAGAATGACTGTAATATGTTTAAAGGCGGAGCCTCCCTTTAAAAGGGTGCGAAGCTATGGCGGTGTTCATTGTGTAAGTGGACACCGAACAGGCAATACGCAGGCACACGCTCCAGAAAATGCCACTTTTTAGGTTTCCCTGGCCACAAAAACAAAAACAGACTGCCAAGTGGTCAGCGCGAAGTTGCTGCCGATCGAACTCTGTGGTTATATTCAAAGTCTAACGCGACTGGAAGACAATGTTTTAGGAAATTCCAGCGTTTGTGGTGGGGAATCAATGACTGTTAGTGATTTGAACCGACCGTCAATCAAATGCTTGGATAAACT